>NC_044926.1:8480799-8516359 GCF_003576645.1 Ipomoea triloba | reverse complement strand
TATATATATATATATATATATATATATATATATATATATATATATATATATATATATACCATCCAAATCCTAATTAGAAACATAATAGATTTAATCCTAATTCCTAAACACATATAATTAATTTTATTATCACAATTCTAATTAAAATAGGATAACAAATTGATGGTGCTCCTCATTCGAACTTGGAAGCTTGTTATAATGGGAGTCAGGTTATATATATATATATATATATATATATATATATATATATATATATATATATATATATATACACTTTAAAATTAATTAGATGGTAGAATATGATAGTTCTTGTAATATATTTTTGAGGTTTACGTAATAAACTAGATATAAGATGTTTTACATAAGTTAGTAGGGGTGGACGTTTCGGAATTCAGTTCAATTTTTTTTTTAAATTTTAGTTTCGATATTGATATTTCGGTATTAAAAATAATGATATCATTCGATTTAACATTATAGTTCGGTTCAGTTTGGAACAGTTTGATTTGTTTAAAAATTCCCAATTTTTAACATTCCTAATTTTTCAAACACACTACCAAACAATACATATTCACATAGTCCAAATCCAAAGTCCAAACATTATATAACAAAATAGCAATCCAAAGTTCAAACACACTACTAAGTAATAATTGCCAAACATCGGTTGGTTTTTTTGCCGACTCTTCAGTTGGCTCACTTTGAATGTTTTGTTGCAAAGGAGCTTGCAAGTGAAAAATGCAGATAAATCACAATCATTGATTCATTCAAGAAATCAACTACTCTTTAAAAAAAATCGTCACCTATGATATTCGAAAATGCGCACTCGAAGGTACAACAATGTGCACTGCAAGGCATACCAATATGCACTGGAAGACACAAAGATGTGAAGCAATTTTTAAAAAGACTAAGTTCAATACATGATCTTCAACACAAATCATAAGCGATCACAAATCATAAATAAACGATACAAGATTCAACTCAAATTAGTAATTAGTGATTCATTCAAGATCAACTACTCTTTCAAAAAAAAATCTGACACCTACGATCTTAAAAATTATGCACTAGAAGGCAACAATGAACACTGGAAGACAGAACAATGTACACTACTCAAATGGAGAAACTGTGTGCTCTAGAAGAGACAACAATTTCACGATTGATGGTGTACACTTCCACTTTGTTAAGTGATCTACGAATTGTGCTGCCCACATTGTTGCTCACGAAGCCGTTTCTGAGTCAGGTTGCGGGGAGTGGTTTGATAGCCCTCCTCATTATCTTGTCGATTGTCTTATTTCTGGTTCAATGAATTAAGTCTTATTATATATTCAAAAAAAAAAAAAGAGACAATAATGTGCACTGTAAGACAAAAACAATTAACTTACACCAAATTATCATAATGACACCACATTTTTTTAAAAATATCTTCATTTTGGACCCTTACGTAGACTGAATCATTGGAAGGCATATTATATCTAGACAAGGGATCAGGTGTGAAACTTCTCCCAGGTGAAAAATGCAGATTAATCATAGCCATTGATCTTGCCAAAATCAACAGTCAGAATGAAGATAAATAAAAAAAAATACAGTGACATTTATGGTAATTTTGTGTATTGTTGAAAGCTTACGGTGCGTAATTGTAAAGCTTAAGGTATATATTTTTAAAACTTAAGGTGCGTAAGTTCAAAACTTAAGGTGTGTAAGTTTATATCTTAAGCTGCGTAAGTTTGTAGCTTAAGGTGCGTAAGTTTGTAGCTTAAGGTGCATCAGTTAACACTTAAGGTGCATCAATTTGATACTTAAGGTGTGTTAGTTGACTTAGTTCTACACTTAAGGTGTATAAGTTCTATACTTAAAGGTGCGCTATTTTAACACTTAAAATGTGCGCCAATTCAACACTTAAGGTGCGTTAGTTTGACACTTAAGGTGCATCAATTTGACATTTAAGGTGCATCAATTTGACATTTAAGGTGCGTCAGTACAACACTTAAATGCGTCAGTTTGAAACTTTTAGTGTATAATTTTGAACCTTTATGCATCAGTTCAACAATGGTAGGAGGAGAATGCATCCAATTCTCAGGAACCACTTTATTTTTTTTTAAAAAAAGTCCTTGAAATAGAACAACGGCTTATATCTCACCCCATCTTTCACTTGTGAAACTCTTCCCACGTGAATCATCCCTATATATATGAATGAAAATTCTACGAGGCTTAGGCACGATGTCGAATAGTGTAGCCACATTATCAGTAAATATTGAGATATTACTGTTAGACATATTTGGAGAGAGCATAATGCGTTGCCAACAAAGCTCTCTTCTCATGTGATAATGGTTGTCGTTTCTATGATGAACCTCCTGCATGTATCTATCATTCTATCGAAAACTCAAGGACAATGAGCTTAAGAAGGAATAACATATTATATTGTATGACCTGCCATCTCTTAGCTAGTTTGTAGGCTTTGAATAAGTCTCTTAAATGTTTCCTAGCTAGAATGTGGCAGTTCAGTTGTATGCATGGCTATTTAAACCTCCTGATCCTGTTAGGAGCTAGCCAATGTGCTAGTGAGAAACTCGACATAAGCTAAGGTTTTGAATTGGGTGTATGTGCCCCTCATCTACCTTCAATATCTCACCAACTCGATCATATCCCTCATTTTTAGTGTTGTCTTCCATTATCTTTGTGAGCCCAAAGAATGGAAGCCAAGTACCTTTCGGTACTGTTGGAACTACTTTGACCATTGCATTTCATTTGGCATCCATTACCTCGCCTTGTTAACCTAGGGGTGAATGTAGTTCGGTTCCGATTCTGAACTGTTAGTTCCCGGTTTCAAAAAAACTATACACCAGAAATGGAACCTTCTAGGAAGGTCTCAGTTTCAATTCGAACCGTTTTGTTTTTTTTTTGTTTTTTCGTAGATTCTATTTTTTTTTTTAAAGAAAAAGTCCAAATTCAACAATTAATTTTTTCATTTTACACTACACGAGAAGATTCTAACCAAATCGTAGTCATCCTTAATGTTAACCATTTGGAATCAAAAGCGAGTTTGGTAAGAGGGGAAAGTATAAGACTACCCCTAGTTTTTATGGTTTACAAACGAAAAATGTAACCATGGACTATTCAAGTAATATTTTTTTTGGAGAATACAAAAGGGATGGGGGACCCCAGGCTGATGGAAAAGAACCAACACAGCCTACTCCGTCTCCAGCATGAGACGTTCACTCACAACTCTCATTTGATCATTACACACAAGAGTATCACAAGCAGGGTAAAACCCATTAGTCGACGGAACCCAATTATTATTAACCCTATTTTTAATATATCATTTCAATAATTGTGTGATAAACTTGCAATAGTAATAACTTTATGAACCTAATAATCTATAGTAGTGACTTTTTATACTCGTAGTTGTTAGTTAATGAACTTACACTAGTGACTTTAGGTACATGTATAATATTCATATTAAAAAGTAAAAGTATATCAAAATATATATGTGTGTGTGTGTGTCATTTAATATAACATGTTCACCTTGGTAGATGGAGGTGAGTTTCTCGATTAGAATTACAGATGTTTGACAAATTTTCGATGGAACTTTGGGAGTTTAGGGAATGCCTCAAAAGTGGTGAGGGAATAGGGTCTTTCCCCAGTGAATGGTGAGTGTCAACTCAGAGGCTGAACAAGGTTATGGTGAGATATGTGTCTCATATTTTGAAAGAAGGGAACAAGTGTGCATATTTTCTTGCTAATGTGGGGCAAGCCAAAGTTTGAGAGTCTCCACCGGCTAGATTGGAGGACTTGCTGCATGCAGGCTGCCAGGCTTATGGCACTAACGTCACAACTAGGAGAGTGAAAGGCTAATTTCCCCGGTGTGGGAGCTGGAGGACAAAACAAAAAAAAAAAAAAAAAAAAGAAGTTAAACATAAGTTGAATGTCACTTTTGACCCAGTAGTTATGCCGTGGACCTAGGTGGACCTGGGTCCAATACGACGTCGTTTCACAAATTTTTTTTATTAAAAAAAAAATAAAAATTTAATGGCGGCTCCTCATCGCAGCAGAACACAAACTCTACATTCACAGGTCCTAAACTCCACATTCACAATTTGAAAACTCCACATTCACACATTATAGGGCTATATGTTTAGTAACTATATTACCGCTATTATGCATTCACACATTCAAAACTCTGCATTCACACATTCAAAACTCTATATTCACAGGTCCTATACTCCATATTCACAACTTGGGAACTCCACATTCACACATTACAGGGCTACAGGTTGTTAGAATTCTGTTAACTCTACTACAGATTCACACATTCATAACTCTACATTCACAAATTCTTTTTTTTTTCTACATTCACAAATTCTATACTCCATATTCACAATTTGAACCCTCCACATTCACACATTTCAAGACTGCTAGAACTCTGTTAACTCTACTACAGATTCACACATTCATAACTCTACATTCACAAATTCTATACTCCATATTCACAATTTGAAACCTCTACATTCACACATTTCAGAGCTATATGTTTAATAACTTTTTTTTTAAATATATATATATATTGAAACGGCGTCATTTTGGACTCAGGTCCACCTTCCACCTTGCAAGGTGGACCTGGGTCCACGGCATAATTTGCGCTTTTGACCAGGGTCAATTTTGCATTGTTGATGTTGGTCCATGCTATAATAATTGACGATGGGGTTTACAAGTACATTGGTCTATGATATAACAATATAATTTGACTCGGGCTATATAATCACAACAATTATATATTTTGATTTTATAATGAGGTTGATGAATTTATTAAATATTAATAAAAAAAATAAAAGTATGTATGTTGGAGTATATATGTTACATCATATTTTCTACAAAGTTTTGTTACAAATAATATAATACTCATTTTTTAAAGAGATTTTTTTTGAAACAATCATAATTCTTTACAAGGTAGTATATGTATTTCTATAATTTCTCAATCTTTTTCAGTCCAAAGAATCAATGTCCCTACCACCCAAGTTCGACCCTGCGACCACTCATTTGAAAAGATAATAAAGGTGCCTGCATTGGCAGTTTAACTGGTTTCACGGTGAAGTTTGGGAGAAAAATAAGATAATAAATGTGTTATCACACTACATGATAGTTGACTTTTTAAAGAGATGTTAAGACATCATTAATTTTTAAGAAAATTTACAATAAAAATGTATTTTGATTTATGGACAAATTTTCAGGCCTAGCCAAGAAGAAAGTTAATATGCAACTCTTATGAGAAATCAAACTTGAAATTTCATGATTATCAAGCCAATTGCCCAATCAACTCAGCTACAGATGTCCCATAAAAATGATGTATTGATTATCAGAAAAGATTATAATAATAAATGAAAAAATTCTACTGTGTCGATTTTGTATATTGCCGACAGAATTTTTATTTTTAACCCAACCCCATACCAAATTAGCACCGTAAAAGCTCCAATAATAAATAGAGGTAATTCCATTCTTAGTCTTAAATTTATAGGTGAAAATTTATTTTTAGACTTTTTTTTATTAAAACGTCTTCATTTGGTCATAGTATTATTGTGTCATGATAATTTTTAGTCCTACATAAACACAATCGTTGAAATATCGTTAATTACATAGACGTTTCAATCTTTTTTATACAAAGTATGTTGAATCGCTATATTTTTTATGTTTATTTTTTTGAAAATATTCATAATTGAAGTCCGAAGTGTCATTGTATTTAACAATATTTAAACTGTTTTGTTGATAAAGGACCAAAAATGGTCATTCTACAATAATACTAGGACCAAAAGTTGATGTTCTGATAAAAAAAAAGGACTTAAAGTGGATTGCCACTTATAAATCTATGACTAAAAATGAAATTATCTCATAATAAATATTTACAGCCAAATAGTATAAGGGTTAAATATGAGATTGAACTACACACGAAAACGCAATTGAGTCATCTAACTAAAAAAGAAAATAAAACTGCAATTGGATCTTTGAATAACTCAAAATCATACAATTGAACCTAAAATGACATGCTTACTCTTTTTTTTTTTTTTTGAAAAAACCTAATATTTGGTAATGTGATGGTTATTTTAAATAATAATTTTTTAAAATTGTTTTAATAACTTAAATTTAAATAAAATTAAACTAAACCCCCCCCCCCCCTCCCCTCCCCTCCCCAACAAATTATGCTATTGAACTCGGGTCCATGTTCACAATTTTAGAACTCTATATTCACAATTTTAGATTTTAATATACAAAATTACCTTACTCAATATTCACAATTTTTGAACTCTATATTAACAATTTTGTTATATAGATTCAAAAATTGTGTTATACTGTTGAATATAGGATTATGAAATTGTGAATATAGACTTATGAAATTGTGAATATAGAGTTTTGTAATTGTGAATATAGAATTTTGTAATTGTGATTATAGAATACTAAAATTATGAATATATATTTCTAAAATTGTGAACATAGATTTCTAAAATTGTAAACATGGACCCGGCTTCCCCGGACCCTTTGTTTCCGGCCGTCAGAGACTAAGAACTTGCCCATCTCAGGCCAGAGACGAAATTTCGGGAGAGAGGGTGTTTTATAAAATAAAAATAAAAAAATTGTGTGTGTGTGTATTTTTTTTTAATTTGATCTAAAATTATTAAAATAAATTTTAAAAAATATTTTTGTTAATAAAAATAACCGCTACGTTAGCAAATATCGGGTAAACATGTAATTTTATGTTTAATTGCATAATTTTAAGTTATTCAAGGATCCAATTGGAGGCATTTATTTTTTTTAGTTCGGTGACCCAATTACAGTTTGCGTGTAGTTTGATTACCTATTTGACTCGTATCCCTATTACTAGTCTTTTCATGCGCTATGCGTGAAAATAAGTGTTCAATATTAATATTTAATGTTAAAATTATAGTTATATTGAAATTGTAATAGTATAAAATTTTTAAAATAAATTTAAAAATCATATTATACTAAAAAAGTTCAATTTATAATTTAGATAATACTTATAGTATGATAAAAGTTTGTTGTAATATTTCAATTATTTTTAGAAATATACTATTCCTATATTAGAAAGAGAAGTAATATTCTATAAATATGATAAATAACTGAATATAATTATCCAAACTAAATTAGCGTGTGTGTGTAATATTACAACATATATTGCACATTTAAAATAACATATTAATCTTATACATCTATCTAGGTTGATCAAGAGTTAAAAATTAAAGAGAAACATATTGACACTTTCGTTGCATTTGAAAAATGCTTAATAATGTATATGCAGATAACTAATAGTATACTCAGAATCTATAATAATAGTGCATTCACATGTGTGAACTATTAGTTATTTGCGAATGAACTATCAAGTGTTTCTAAATGAACCATCATAATTACGAAAATGTTATCGTATTGTTTCTGACCATTGATCAACTCAAATGATTGTATGAGATAAATTTTTACTTTTACATGGGGTGTGCAAATGCTCTCACTCGAACATTCCCACATATATATGGCTTTACTCCCAGTCTCCCATGAGCACGGCTAATCCGTAAAAAATATTAAGTCATGTCTAATAGTTCAACTTGGACCTATTTAAAAGAAAATATTATATAAGTGCAAATATAACATAAAATTTAATATATGTTTTTTTTATCAAAATATACTGCATACAAATTCAATAAAGAAAAAAAATACAACTTAAAATTTAATTTAAAAATACTCCTAACATTATCATACGATACCAAATGATTCACTAAAATTTCTATGTAAAAATTTTCACCAAAAGTTGAGTTTGATAGTAACTGATGGAGTAAATGCGGAGCACTTACGAATCGCTATGGTAGGTGAACAAAAGTATGGAAGTTGTATTCTCTTAGGTCGGAACTCAGGCCAGCAACTAGCTAGAGGTTCCGAGCACTTTAGTCTCCTCTGAAAACAGCCAAAAGAGATCCCATTGCTTCATTAAATGCGGGTATTTATAGGGTAGGTGGGAACAAGTTCCGGCTCTCGGCATGCTAGGCACGTGGAGATCATGCCCGGGCGCTACCTCTGAGGTTAAGAAGCCGTACACATGGCCAACGATTCCTGTTGGGTTCTCAGGTCGAGAAATAAGGAATCGTGCTGAAGGGAGTGAGGTTGATCCGATCACCGACCTTGGGACAGAGCTTGCCACGGCTTTCCCAGGGTCGTGGAGGAAAGATCGAGGAAAAACTTTAGGTCGGGAGTATTATACGGTCGGTTTGACACTCCTGAGCTGGGAGACTTTCGGATGGTAATGTATCCGACCCTAGACGCCACCGACCAACCGTATAGCTATCCCCCGGGGTATATTTCCCATCAGTAACTAAATGAATTAATACCCAAAAAAAATAATAAACTAATACCCAATTTAGTTCTTGATTATAGTGGTTTTTTCAATTTAATCATAAATAACATTTTATGCTTAATTAGGTCATTGATTTTGATGATTTTACTCAATTGAGACATTTGTTAGGATAACTTAGTAATTTCATCTCTATTAATACTCAATTCAGTTCTTGAATATAGTAATTTTACAAAAGTTAGTCTTCGACTCTAATGATTTTATCTTAATTAGCGCTCAACTGAAGTGATTTTTATCAATTTAATCTTTAATTCTAACAATTGGGACTCAATTGGCTGGCCGGATCATACGCCTTTGATGGCTCTGGAAGTGGCGAAATGACAAAGTTTTCAATGGAATGAGCTTGCCCATTGATCAGAAACTACGATGGATTGCGACGCAGGTGGCTGAAATTCAGAGCGCGTTTGCTAACCATGGACATTCATGTGCTGATACCAGCCTCTGTGGACGGATTCGCACATTCATTGGACAAAATCGCATCTGGGATGGGTCAAATTAAACGTGGATGGTAGCGTCTCTCCAGGGCATAACAATGCTGGTTGTGGGGGCATTATTGGGGATCACCATGGCGACTGTATAAGAGGCTTCGTATCTACGGTTGGTATTTGTTCGATTGGAGAGGCTGAGGCCTGGGGGGTTTACCATGCTCTTCGACTAGCGGCTCAAATGGGATATCAGCAAGTTGTTTTAGAAAGTGATTCTCAATTAACGATTGACTTATTGAAGGCCACAGACCCGCCGTCACTTGGGTACAATAATGTCATTCAACGATGTCGCACTCTGTTGGCTGCATTACGTCCCAAATGGTTGTCGTCCGTCATGTTTTTCGTGAACAGAACAAGGTTACTGATGCCCTTGTGAAAGAAGCCATTCGGAGGCACTGGGATTATACTGAGCTGACTGAGCCTCCTATAGGTTTGGCACGTATTTTTGAAGACGATCGTATTGGGGCTAGATTTTCACTTGGAATCCCCATTAGTGGGGTAACGGTTGATTTGTAATTTTCTCGTATTGTTGCCTTGGGTTACCCCCTCATCCTTTGATAAAAAAAAAAAATTGAAACTAGAGACTTAATTAAATACAAAAAGTTATTTAGAATTATATCAAGAAAAATCATTATAATTCAAGAGTAAATTAGGTATTAACCCGTAACTAAATTGAGTTTAAACATTTATCAAAACGAAAATGAGTTCTTGATGAATAATTTGAGTGGCTTACACACCCAGTCGTACACCTATCATTCTCGTTTTGTATATACAAATTGCGTGTGAAAAGTTCCCATTCGAGGGAGGATTTGTACATTCGCAAACCTCTGCTGATTGCTGAAACTCAACCACCGTATGCCGCCTCTGGTCCTCCGATAGCCCTGTGGGCCCACCGTCCAGGAGAAAAAGTACAAAAAAACACGAAACAGCCCCCCCCCCCCGAGGCCCCTACCTTTCATTTCTCTCTGTGGAAACTCTGGAGCGACGTCGTTTCATCATCTCTCTCGTTAGGATCATCTTCCTTTCTTCACTATCACAATCTCTTTCTCCTCTCAGATGCCTCGTGCTTCATCCAAGAAAGCCTCCAGCGCTTCAACCACTTCATCCACCATGGATCTCTTCCGCTCCGGTATTCAATCTCTTCTTCCCTCTCTCTCTCTCTTTACCCGTTGACTGCTTTTTCTCGGTTTTCTTTACTTTCTCTTTGATCTTCAACTGTTTTGGTGATTGATGCTTCGTATCGGCTTCAGAATTTCATGTCATTTTACTAAAGTTGGAATCTTTGCATCCAATTTTGACTAACTCAGCTGAAAGTTGTGATCTCTGTTAGTGATTGGAATTGTTTAGTTTACTCTTTCCGTCTAAGCTCTTGGATACAAGCTAGTTATGGTGTGTATTTGTGTTTATGGTTTTAGATGGATAGAAAAAGGGACAGCCTTGTAATCGGAAAAGGAATTGATCTGAAATTCCAATTAGAGAGAAAGGAATGATTAATGCCAATCAGGAATTTTTTATTAGGAATTTCTACCAACAACTAGATTAGGAGTTGTTGATTGCTAAATTTTTAGTGTAATTTAGAAATTTCTGGCTAAGCAGTCTGCTTTGATTGTCTTTGAAGAACGATTTGTAAAAGCAAATGAAAAGAAGTTTAGTCTGGTACTTGAATTATGAGTTTGATGCTTTTAAAAAGTTTAATTGTTTACCGAGTTTTTTTGACAAACAAATGGAATAAATTGCAGTTCCTTGCTTGAACAATTCAATAAGCAGTGTGGCATGACCTGGGTTTTTGGTGTTAGAAAAATAGATAATCTGCTATTATCAAAACATTTGTCTCAACTTGTTGGTTTGTGGTTTAAATATAATATATTGTTAGCTTGCATAAAAAAATGTTAAACATTTGGACATATCCTCCAGAATATGGTTTGTGTAGATGATGTTAAATTCGCTCTTCATTAGGCTTACCTCCCTCACATGAATTATATGCATTCAGCTTCAGGTAAAGCAGCAAGTAAAGAGTTAGACCGAATCGATCAAGTTTTTTATACCTATGCGAATAAGTCATCTGGTTTAATTGAGTAAGTATTCCAACACTTCCTTTTTGTTTTGTACATCTAACTGAACGAGCACTTAATTCAGTACTATAAACTTGTCTCATGAGTCATAGAGGTAATTAGAGTTCAAACTTTCACTTTTTAAACCAATAGCATACATGCTTATTCTCCAAGGAAGTTCAGCTTAAAGTAAGAATTTTTAAAAAATTTGAAAATCATTTGAGTTTAAGCTATTCACTGTCTCAGTACAAAACAACCTAATGCTAACTATTCCATTAAATATGGTGTATTTATGTTATTTCACTAACTTGCTTTATTTTTGTTATGAACATTTGATGTGCGATTGTTATCCTCGAAATCTTGAATAGCCCTGAAGGAATTGAGGCTCTTTGTTCGGACTTGGAAGTGGAACATACTGATGTTCGCATATTAATGCTGGCTTGGTATGTTTCACTCTATAAAATTTTCTTTCATCAGTTTATACATGTTCTTAGTTTAATAATAATGCCTTGGATTGTAGGAAATTGCAATCGGAAAAACAAGGATACTTTACCCTGGTAAGCAGGAATAGGCTATTGTCTGCTATCATTGTTGTCATATCATTTGCCCAATTGTTTTCTTCCAGCCTGTTCTGTAGTCCTTGTGAAATTACAATTTTGATACTATCTTTGTCATTGTCGTCTCCTTTTATTATTTTTTTTTTCCCTTCTCGTTCTCTATCCAAAGTGATGTATCAGTTTTTCTTACATTAGGAGGAGTGGCGAAAAGGACTTAAAGCACTGAGAGCTGACACATTCCAGAAGTTGAAGAAAGCTCTTCCCGAACTGGAGAAGGAGGTATACTAAGTTCCATGTGTCTCGTTTCTGCTTGTTTTAAGCCATGTTATACTTTCATTTGATGCAATGCAGTGAAGGGGAATGTAATTCTTTCATCCTAATTTTTTGTTTCCATTTACCCCTCTTCAAGGTCAGAAGGCCATCAAACTTCGTAGATTTCTATGCATATGCATTTCGGTATTGCTTAACCGGTATGGTGTTTCTTCATACAATTATACACATGCTTTGATTCTATAGATAATACAAATTACCTTTGTTGTTCTCAATTCATTTTGAGTTTCCCCTTAATCATATGTGATGAATTGGACACTTTATTGACGAATTGGTTCTTCCCGTTCCCTTTCTAGAGGAGAAACAAAAGAGCATAGACATTGAAAGTATCTGCGTACTGCTGGATCTTGTTTTAGGCTCTCAATTTCGGCCTCAAGTCGAAGCACTGGTTCAATATTTAAAAGTAAGTTATTCTCGTTGTGAAAGGGTTTTCATTTATATGCATTTTAGACGAAAGTGTTTTAAATCAAGCCACAGTGCTAAGGTTTGTACTAGTCATTCTGGATGTTCATTTTTGGATGGACACTAAATATCTTTACGAGATAGAGATATTCTATGCCCAATCGGTATAATAATTCGCGTGCAAGTTACTAACAAATGTATATTGGGTAATGGTGGTTGATGTCAGACGCAGAGCGATTACAAGGTCATCAATATGGATCAATGGATGGGATTTTATAGATTTTGCAGCGAGGTATTGTTTCCTTATAATGTATTATCGCCTAATGTGATTCCCTAAATTCCTAGCTTCTTTTTCCTTGCGACAGTTCAGACTTCAGATAACGGGAATTCTTTGATTTGAACAGATAAGCTTCCCCGACTTTAGCAATTACGATCCGGAGCTTGCTTGGCCGTTGATCCTAGACAATTTCGTCGATTGGATGAGAGAGAAGCAAGGGTAGATCAAAGTAAGTACTAACTTGTATTACTCCATTCTCCGTAAATTTTGATTTTGTGGGCATAACTGATAACCATCATTCTCAACTTCCATGCAGGACTCATATTATATATATACTTATATATATACATGATTAGCACTCATTCTTATTTCATGTGGTTTTTTTTTTTTTTTTTTTTTTGAGGGGGCTTAAAAATGCTCTCTTTTTCTGATCTTTCCTTGTTTTCAACTGATTGCCAGCTTATAGAGACGAGTGTAGATGAAAGTTAATCTCTTGTTTACAAACTCATATTATTCACATTATTATATAGTTACCTTCATCCCCCCTTGCAGAATTTGTGAAGTGGCTCAGTGTAAATGTACGTGATCCAACATTATTGAGTATGATAAGAATCTTTGTGGAGCTCTTGGAAAATTTATTTTTCAGCAATATTATAAGAAATGAATACATGCAAAAATCGTGCCTAGAATCGGCGCTTAGGAGCTAGGCGGTGACCGGCCGCCTTGAATTTCAGCAGCAGACTAAGCGGCCTAGGCGGGCGTTTAGTTGTTGGTAAGCTATTTTTTGTGTTTTTTTTAAATGGGTTATTTCGCACAAACCGGCGCCGTTTTTAGTGAAATAATTTTAAATTGTTCAAATCGGTGCTTAAAAAAATTTGAAATCAGGTACTATAATATTAATGCTTTGAGTTGTAACTTTGTGTTGTGCTTTGATTCTTTAATTCTTTATACAATTTATAATTCTAGATGTTTTTAGGTTAATATTTAATATTTTGGTACTAACTATTAAAGTATTAAATAGTGTATAAGTATCGAGTTAAGTATTTTTTCTAAAAAAACTTTTAAATTGAAAAAAAAGAGCTAGTGTCTAGGCACTTGAGGAACGCGTAGCGATATTAACAACATTGTGAACATCCATAAAAATGCTCTCTTTGGGTATTGATGATATTCTCTTGTAAAATTACCAAATATAGTGTTTTAACCTGAAAGGTGTTTGGTTCAATGAATGTTTTGAAGTAATGTAATATTAATGGGAATTTTACGTAGTTTAAAGATTAAAAATTTTTCATTTTTTATCGAGAGTCTAGGATCTCACATTTTCATGAATCAAACAAGGAATTATGATATTACAATATTCACATTATTAGGATTATGTGAGATAATTTGAATTAATACTCATTTGATAGAAGATATACGTTATACTTGTAAGTTCCAATGGCGTAATTTGATAGCCATTTGAGTTCAATATTTCACAATCATAACGTTTAGAGCTATAATCATCATATCAAGAAAAATGCTTTGAAGAAGAAGAAATGAGCTTGTTGAGAAGTGGCTAAATTTCTTAGTAAATTTCCCTCTACACACTTAGAGCTTTAGAAATCGAAAAATGATTTGATATTACGCGTGGATTATTCTCGAATAGCATACTACTCCCGTGTCTCATTTTGTCTGTCACGTTTACTATTTATTGATAAAATTAAAAAAATTCCGCTTAGGCACGATTAATCGGCACCTAGGCGCTAGATGCTGGTCGGCTGCCTAGCGTATCACCATAATCGGTGGTCTAGGCGGTCAACTAGGCCGCCTAAGGGTTGACTGCCTAAGCCTTCTAGGCACCGGCCGATTAGCTATTGTTTTTTTTTTAAATGGGTTATTTCAGTAAAAACAACATCATTTTGAATGAAATAACCCTAAAATTTTCAAACTCTAGATGTTTTTTAGGTTAATATTTACTCCCTTTTGTCCCATTTTATCTGTCCTACTTACTATTCATTGGTCAAATCAACTCTTCTTTCATTGTTTATTTTCTCTATTATTTTTTATTTATTTTTAAATTTGATTTTTTGAGTTTAACAGTACTTTTAGTGTAGTTTCTAAATATATAAATTTTGTGTATTAATACTAAATTTAATACTAAATTTAATATTACGAAAAATTGAATTAAAAATTACTTCAGTCAAGCATCCTTCGTTAACCGAACCAGACACATAAAATGGGACGGAGGGAGTAATATTTTAGTATTAACTATTAAAATATTTGCCAAGCACCTTGGCGATATTGACCCTTTGCTTCAACAGGTTGTGCTATGTAACAATGCCAGTTGTAAAAAAAAAAAACTATATTAATCCCTGCCGCGCCTGGCGATTTTTTCAACCATATTGGTCAAACTAACTCTTTTTCATTATTTATTTTTTTTTTGTAATTTTTAATTATTTTTAAATTTGATTTTTTGTGTTTAATATACACGGAGTAGTATTTTTAATGTAATTTTTAAATATATAAATTGTATATACTAATATTAAACTCACTATTATGAAAAAATTGAATTAAAAATAAGTTCAAGTTTTGTTAATTGAACCAGACAAACAAAATGAGACGGAAATAGTATTTAACTATTGAGTCACTTGATAAGAGAAATTCATAGATTATGTAGGCAAATAGGCCCATGGGATTAATAGCAAATAGTTATTGCGTGAATCACGATCCAAACATGACGTCGTTTCGCGTAATTTTTTTTCACGCGACCCACTGTAACATACATTTTTATAACACATAATGTACATTATTCTAACTCATAAAATACATTATGTTACCCCAGAAATTTGATTATTCTAACACATAATGTACATTATTCTAACACATAAAATACATTATTCTAACTCATAATGTACATTATTCTAACTCATAAAATTCAACGATGTCGTTTTGAATCGTGATCCACACAATAATTTGTCATTAATGGCCAATGTATCACAAATAGTTTTACTACTAAATTTTGGAGTCTTTAGGAAGGGAACTTAAATGCCTAAGTCTCCACTGTCGGAAATTTATATCGTGGATCAGGGTCCATTTAGTATTGTGGACCCTAGATCAAAATGACGTTGTTGTGATATTTAAACTTTAATGAATTTTGTAGCTTTCCGTTTATCATGTTTCAACACAAATTTTAATTTATTTCAAATACAGAATCAATACTTTTAAGATAAAGAATTTCATAACACGAGATACAAAAACTCACGACACATAACATATACACATGTTATATATATATTTACTTATTCTCAAATTTGATTTATGTAGATAATTTATGTCCTATAGGCACATAATTTCATAATACAAGACATAAATTCGTAAAATAAGACACACAATATGTTTTGTGTTACACAACTACTAATCTATTTCAGGAACAGAATTCATATACTGAAGGTACAGAATTGCATAACATGAGACACAGAAACGCATAACATAAGACATATACACATGTTTTATATTTACTTTAGTTCATGTACAAAATCAATTTTTTAAGGTACAAAATTACATAACATAAGACACAAAAACGCATAACACAAAAAATGCATAACACAAGCCACAAAAATGCATGTTATATTTATTTTATTTCATGTACATAATTTATACACTTAAGATACAAAATTACATAACATGAGACACAAAAACACATAACATAAGACTCATACACATGCTTTAATTACAGTAAAAGGGAAAAGAAAAAACATGTAATGTAAATTAAACAATAAACGGTTGTAATTAAAATACAAATCAACATTGTATAGGACCCTAGTCCACGGTATAACGAGTGTCGACTGTCGAATTCTACAATAGGTGTTGCTGACTCGTCGCTTTTAGCACATTGCAAAAAAATTACACTTGCTGAGGGCTAAATGGCTGATTGTGAAGTGTCCAACGTACGGTTCTGGAAGATAATAAATGTGTGAACCAATTAATGAATCTTGAGTCTTGAGATACAGAAATTAAAGAAGATGTCACTAGATTGCATTATACATAGGCTAGAAATGAAAGCAGGGTAATCTAATTTAGTTAGAGTTGTGCTCTGATTTATTGAAAAGACAAAAAATACTGCGTTTAATATAAAGAGTCGGTATCTTGTATCAGACTAAACTATGTAAATATTAGTATTCAAATGATATGAAAATAATCGTTTTTATGAACACAGATGTGTTTATTTATGGTACTATTATATTACTAACGTATTCCCAACAAACTAAGTACATCAATTTTTCATAGCTTAACATTTTTAGTAAAATATAATAATAGGTCAAAAGCTAGTCACCAAAAATCGACTCCATTTTAGTTAAGTATTTTACACTATTCAATGAATTTCTAAGGCACCTACAAATATCGTGTATATATTATGCTTATACGTAGTACATTTCATTTTGCTATAGGATATAGGGCTAAATGTATATAATACTTTGTAAATGTAAACACAACACTAATAAATTGTACACTATAATTTTTAAAATAATTTTCATGTATCATGTCTTGTGTTCACATTCTACATGCGTTGTACCTCTTTATTTGTGAAGTGTACATTATGGAAAAAATGTAATATTTGTACATACAAGACACGATACTTGCAGACAATTTAAAATTCTTTTTAGCCCGCATTCGATGTACTTCTTTTTACTTGATATATAATAATATACTCCGTAGTGTTCTAGTACAATTAACCATTTAATATATGTATACACAATAATTAATACTTGCAAAAACCTCTATACAATTAACTATAAACTTGTGGAGATATTAAGCTTGACCAAACAAGCTAAGATAAGCCTAAAGAGAATTCTGAGAAGAGCAAGCCTCAAATGACTTGAAGCGACTCAAGGTAGGGTTGATTATGGCTAGTGTAAGCTCGACCAATGAGCTAAGCCTTATGAGGCCATGCCCAGAGAATACGGGGTCAATGCTGCTATTGGGGATGCCCAATTTACTTGTGGAACATCCCGATAGCTTAGGCACGTACTGTCCGAAAGTTGACGCTCATATATGTGTACATTATGAATTATCTAGATGTGAACATGTCCTCTTCATTACAAACACTTGGTATTATAACACTTAAAACATTTAATAGCAAGACTCCGACATTTCTTTGTCCTTGAGTGCAAAAGGCGAAACCCCTCACTCAGTATTATCTTGTTATTGTTATTCACTTTGAAATTAAATAGGAACTTCACTTCCTGTCAAAACTACTAAACATCACTAAATAAACATACACTAATTAAATATCCTTAAAGAAAAGCTAAAGCATCTATATATCACACCTAATTAATATTACTCTATCCTAGTACATACTAATTAATTCTTACCAAATCTCATATGAACTAAGTCCTAAACTGTCAACTAGGGAAAGTGTTCGTTAACATTTCCAACATACTTTGAATTGAATGAGAGGATAAATATTAATAATGTACATATGATGCATTTAATGAAGGCTTAAATTGGGCAGTTGAGAGCTGGTATATACGTAGCGTGTTGTACGTATTGTGGTCTCAATTTAATGAAAGCAACAACTAAATAAACATGTTTCCCTAGGGTTTTTTTTTTTTTTTTTTTTGTGATTTAATCTTCTGGTACCATAGCTCATCGTTCGTTGATCTAGCTGGTGCTTGGTCGTTTTCTTATTAGAAAATGAATATATTTACACAAGATTATGATATATCTATAGGAGCAAGTTTTCACTTATTAAGGTTTTTGTTTATTACCCATTCTTCACCCAACATTAATATAATGTGAAATGGTTTATCTTGTAGTGTCATTTGAACGACTCTCACCAATATTGGATTCAAATTTTAGATTGAACTTTGTTTTATATTCAAAAAATAAAACTAGTGATTCATGTGAAGACTCATTAATAATTAAAAATTAATTCAAATTCCACTCAATTACAAAAGTAATTGTCATAGCATATAATACATTAATAAAGTATAGCATTGTATAAGGAAAATGGTGATGGTATTATTAATTGAAATTAGAGTTAATTCTATTTTTGGTCCTAATACTATTGTGGCATAACCATTGTTTGTCCTCCATTAACAAAATCATATTGTTGAATGTTGAAATGCCATTAAATACAAGGATATTTCGATCTTTTTAATACACAGTGCGTTGACATGTTATATTTTTTTTATGTTTATCTTTCTGAAAAGTTTATAATTGAAACCGAAATACCCTTGTATTTAACGACATTTAGACTGTTTTATTGATAGAGGATCGGACCAAAAATGGTCATGCATGCCACAATAATACTAAGATAGACCAAATGAATATGTTTTGAAAAAAAAAAAAAAAGGACTAAAAGTGAATTTCCACTTATAAATCTAGGACAAAAAATGAAATTAACTCTTGAAATTAACACCAAGAAATTAATGAATGATGAGTATAAGAAATGAGAATGAAGATTGATGAAATATAATTGCACGGAGGAAATTTTGTATATTGTGTAATAAAATTCAGTATAAGTGAGAGCATGTTTGTTCGTTACATCGCATTGTCTATTTATACAAGCTCTATAACAGACACAATCACCTTTTGCACATATTTTTCGGTTATCAATACTAGTCTTATGCTAGATGCAACGTCCTCTAACGGTTTACTCTACGTGTTCTAGTTGCCTAAGCTCCTCATTGGGTAGGTGGAATGCCTTATGTTGAATCCAATATTAATATTTTAATATTCTAATTATCTCGCAACCATCTTATTGCTCCCGAGTTGCAAGCGCAAGAGAAATCAGCTAACATGAGCAATTAGCTAGCTTAGTGTAGCAAAACTAAAGCTCTAAACTTGCTCGAGACTCTCATCATATGTCATGATTTTATTGATAAAAGAAAAAAAAAAGAATAAAAACTGCAACTCATCACTTTTTTAAATGAATAGAGCTTAACATTATTTAAGTAGGTACTAGGTAGTAAAAATTGAAAACACTTATAATATTACTTCTCGATCAAATGATTCATCAATAAACAAATAGAGGCAAACAAACGTTAAATGGTACGAAAAGGACCAAACACGGTACTGCCATTAATTTCTCTTTTTTTTTTTTCCTAGTTTAGTTTGAAGTATGAAAATACTAGAATCCATATTTAATTTGTCACACATGTCGTATATAATATTACTCCAAAAACAACGTGACACTGTAACTCAGTTTAAGTGTTAAGGTTTCACGCTATGACTATTTTATATTTTGTCTAACCTAAACTACTAAACTTTACTCATTTCAGTCTCTCTATTAAGTACGTCTGTATTAAATAAAATAGAACTCAAAAAAAAAAAAATTAGCCCCTTTAGTTTCTAACTCTTTGTCATTGCAATATATCTCCTAACGCTTTAAATAAGTTATAATTTTAATTCATGAAGCAACATGTATAAATGTTAAACTCTAGTAGGGTTTTACTTTCTTTTTTTTTTGTAATACAAGTAGGGTTTTACTTAGGGTGTGTTTGGTTGGGGGGTTTAGGCATAAGGTATGGGTATCAAAGTGATTGTTAGTGTTTGGTTGATAGGTTTTGTGAATGCTACTATGTGTTTGGAATTCCCCATTAATGGCAAAACCCATACCCTTATTAAATAAGGGTTTCATCTTCCTTCATCATTTTTTCCCCAACTATTAATAATCATTCTCATTTCACCCAACTACCAAACATGCTAAATACTTTCACCAAAACCCATTACCCTTACCAAGTATTAGATACCTATTCCGATTCCGATTCCCATGTGCGAACCAAACGCACCCTTAGTATATAAGTATTTTAGTAATTTTTATATTTTATTCTTTAATTATAACACTCTTTAGTCTCGATATTTCATATGCAAAATAGAGAATTTGATGAATTGATTTTTACATATTCGTGTAGAGAAAACATGGACAATGTTTTGCAATTGAAGATGAAAACTTTAGGGGAGAAGGTTATCGATTCTCTGTTTTGTAGATGAAATAATGTAATAGTCTTATAGAAGACTAGTCAATTATATATTGAACATTTGTGGATATATGCAGTCTTTTTTATGACTTTTAGAATATGAGGAAAAAAAGCATTTGTAATATTCTTGCACACAAAAGACGAAATCAGTCGCCCTGAGAGTCCCTACACCTAGTAAAGGTCGTTATCAAAAAATCTGGACAACTACATTGACAGCCATGACATAATGGTTGCCAAAGTTTTTGATCACTTGGTTGTTAGAGTTTTTATTTAAAAAGACTTTTTGACCGTCTAGAAAAATCTCCAGAAATTAGGTATAAAGTATGTAAAGACTTTATTTCAATTGTAGATTTTTTTAGTACTATCAACTCTATTGCAATAATGTAGTATCTGTTCAACATACTTTCTCTATCAGTTGTAGCCCAAAGAGTCAATATCCCACTACTGGAGTTCGAGTCACAAAAATGTCAATTAAGTACAAGGTGCTTGCGAATACGCATCGATATATATGAATTAATTGTATATGTTGTAGGTGTGAAGAAAAAGAGAACACTAGCTATAAGATATTATCCAAAATATGTTGATAGATCAGATTTGGACGTATGAGAGCTCAAAAAACCACATTTTGGGGGTCCTTTAAATGATAGGAGTAAGGTCAGCATCAAAGCCACCAACCCAACTCAGCATGAGGTCGGATCCGATCCGATCCTTTTATGAGACACATTGTGTGGACGTTACTATATATATGTGTGTAATTAAGGATGTTTTGATCTAGCTTAGTGTTCCACTCTCCATGATGGATTTGATTCTCAATCTCTTTGGAGAATGACATGTAATTATACTTCCATGCACTAACCAATTTGGAATAATATATAATGAATTCTAGGTGTGGGGGTCGTTTGCTTCTAATTAGGCACTATTATTATACTTTAACCATCTTTGATTTATGTTTTCATTTGATAAAATTTTCAAGAAGTATTGACATTGAAGATTTTAGACATAAAAGTGAGATATAGTTTTCAAAAATAATTGAAAACTAAATGTGAGAATATAATATCAGTATACAAGAGATTTACCCGGTGCATACCTTCAGGGGGAGTGACTGAGTATCTGTTGTTCAAGAGCCAATATTGCCTTCACTGAGGCTCGAACCCACCCTTCCATGTGGGTGTGCAACCGGGTGCCACTAGACCATAAGATCTTTGACAATGTATGAAATTTGATTTTACTTGAAACCTCTCATCTCTTCTTTTTTTCGTGTATGACATCAAATAATAGCTTGAGTCGCACTACCAGGGTTTGACTCTTAGTTAATCAAAGGTTTGACACAAAATTCTTTAATCTCGTGCATGCACCGCTATAGAAGTTAAAGCTCTGACTTGTAATTATATTATGAATCTAACTTCGATCGAAATATATTCAATGTAACCAAAGATTTGAATGTTAATTCGGTCACAGAAGTAACATTAACAATGAATTTGTAATCTTGGAATATATAACTTCAAGCATAGCATTGTATAATAGAACTTCCAAATGCAAAATTGCAAAATCTCAAAGTGTGTTTTTGTCCTATATTATTATTGTAGGGTTATTGAAATAATTAAATAAAACTATTCCCCCGGAATGGAAGCAATATGTGGTATTATTTTTGGATAATGACAAGATTAAGTTAAAAATTATTGTAATTAATCAATGGTCCCACCGAAGATGTTTTTGTTACTGTGGCAAAGATTTCTTAGGTAAGAAATCGATTGCATCAAGATTTTACAACAATTTAATATTATACAAAATAATATCTAAAATCTTATTGTTTGTCCCATATATATATTTTCATACGTACTCTTGTCCCCCATTATTTCACATAGATACTATTTTTGAGTTAAAATCTAAATATGCATTACTTTAATTTTCATATTGATAGACAGGATCGTTCCACTAGAATAGTTCTAATGTCTAATAGTTTAATTTAAACCTTCATTATTTTTGTTCCGTAATGTAATTTAAATATAATAGAATAAACTGTAAAGACAAAGACAATAATAGAGAGACAAAAACATATAGAGAGAGAGAGATTTTTTAAATATTTAAATTTCACTATAAATCTATAATGATAGAGATTTAATGTTATTTATAAAGGTAACAAACATAATCTCAAATCGATCTCTGATGATGAAGATAGAAGTCTAGAAGATCTAGAAATCTCTATAATTGAGGTAATTGAGTTCAAATCTATTTAGACTTCAAATTATTGTATTCGATCTATAACAAAAATCAAAATGTAATTAATTTTTTTTTTGTTCTAATATAATGCATAAAAATTTAACAAAGAAATCGTCTTCAAAAAAACTTAACAAAGAAAGAATACAATTAAAAAGTTAATTTAAAAAGTGTCATTTTTGTTCATATTTAAATACAAAATTATTCACCAAAATTTCAATGTGAATTCCTTCTAAAATTTTATTTTCAATTACAATTAAGACTCATCTATGAATTCAAAAAAAATTATCAAGTATAAAAAAAATAGATTATATCTAAAATATTTTTAAAAAAATTGGGTCCCAAAAATTGGAGGCTCTATGCGGTCACCTTGACCAGGACCAGCCGTGTTGATAGAGCCCTTATGTACAAATAAAAAAATTTACAACACCGTACGTAAAATTAACTAAATATGTACATACTTAATTATTCAATATTTACTTTTTGATTTACGAACAAATTTGTAACTGCTACTCATGTGCGCTCTGAATGAAATAAAATTTGTCTTGTGACCCTAACCGGCAAAGGACCACGTACAAGGATGTAAACTATCATATCTTGTCTATAATTGATCGATTCAAACTTAAAAAGCTTAATAGACAGCTCTGATGTGAAATTAAACATTAAAACATTATATTATAATTTATTACCCTTCAATATTGACTTTCTAATGAGAAAAAAGCATGCAATTCATTTTTTTATTTGATACTTTATTCAAGAAGATCGGAGATGAAACATGTACATCTTATATATAAAAAGGTAAAATATTGGCATGATATATAGCAAATATACTATAGCTTAAGGTGAACATAATATATTATATATTGCATATATATACTTCTATCATCTCTTATTCTCTACCTACCTATGCATGAAGACCACTTTAATAGATTGTCTATTTCATCAAGCTGCAGGGTGGGGCCCAAGAAATAAACATCCCCATTTCCATAAATAAATCTCAACCGTCCAAAAATCTTATTTTATTTTGTTCTGATTTTTTTCAACTTCAACATAAGATATATCCTATTATAGAGAAGAAAACTATGATGTGATGATCAATTAACTACTCCCATCAACCGGTACGGTTTCTTGTCCCCATTCATATTGTCAATTCTCATGTTTTCTAAATATTTCTTTGTTTGAAACATGTGTTTTAATAGTTACTCCCCATTATTAATTAAACAATCTTCAACTATAAGTTTATGATTTATTTGAACAAATTTTAACCGTATCAGAAAAATTTTAAACATTTTTAGCAGTTTGGTTGGTACGTCAAAATGTCAATTTGAATGTCTGAAAAATATCGTTTTAAATTGTCTTTTTGATGAATAGATTTCTATTTTGTTTTTTTGAAACACTCATGATTTTTTACAAGGTAATATTTGTTCTATATATTTTTTCAATTTTTTTTAGCCCTATAGTAACATAGGTTAGTTATTATGCAATGGACTCGGGTCCACCTTGCCAAAACGATGAATTTTTGCATCTTTGCCGTTAACTTGCCGTTTGTCTTCAGAATTCCCTCATCTATATTCACAATTTTAGAATTGAATATTTACAATTTTAGATCTCAATATACAAAATTACAGAACTCAATATTCACAATTGCATAACTTTATATTTACAATTAAAGAATTCTATATTCAACAGTATAATACAATTTGTGAATCTATATTCACAATTTTTGAACTCTATATTCACACTACATAGTAGTTGTTGGCAAATTTTTTTTTTTTAATTACAAGAAGTTAGTTGGAGTAACTTATAAAAAGACCCCCTCATTTTCTTTTTTACATCTGTCCAAAAATGATGAGATTTAAATTCAAGTTTATATCTACTATATATATATATATATATATATATATATATATATATGAATAAAAGTCAATAAAGTTAGGCCTATAATGAAAACTCAAAAATGCCCGTCAAATTATTTGATGAAATGAATTGTTCAGATTATTTTAGTTTTAATATTTTTTTATGATTTTCATTCTTTACTCTCTATTATATTATTTTCTTCCCTTAATTAAATAAACTCGAATTCCGTTAGTATAAACTTTAGTAATTGAATATTTCGTTAACTATTTATTATTTAAACTTACGCATTAATCTTTATAAAAAAAAAAGGTCTTAGGTTCAAACATCATCCTAATCATCTACTTCTACTATCTACAAATCTAATAAGAGTCAATAAAGTTAAGCCCTTAACAGAAACTAAAAACTGTTAGTATAATTGTTTGTTAAGATTAATGGTTAATATTATTTTGAGTTTAGTATTTTTTTATGATTTTTCTTCTTTACTCTCTATTATATTATTTTCTTCCCTTAAATAACTACGAATTTCATTAGTATAAAATTTAGTAACGAGATATTCCGTTAACTATTTATCATTCTTAACTTACTCATTGATTTCTATAAGAAATGTCTTAGGTTCAAACCTCGTCCCAATCAGAGTTGGCATAATTGTTACACATATACTATGAATATGTTAGAATATATTTAAAAAATACAATATAAAATTTAATATAAACTTTTTTTGGTTAAATAACTAGCCTGACTAAATACATAGTATTCAAAGTTGAGCATCAAAATTATAAATAATGAAACTTGAAAATAATTTTCTTACACTTAAAAAAAAAAACAAATTTAGGTTAAGTTTTTTTTTTCTTTTTTCTTCGTTTAATTAATCTTCTTTTGATTATTTAGATAAAAAACTCAATATTTCAATTATGTTTTTGCATTAATGGAAATGATTTAGGTCATTATTGTATTAATATTTTTTTTTTGTATTTCTATAATGGGAAATTGTATATTACTTTACAAATATTGTATTACTATTTTTTTATTAGATAAAATTGTTTTTACATCATTGTCAAACCTGCGCGACCAAACCAAAAAGTTGTTATCAGAAATACAACTACACATGGACTCCAGAATTAAATGTTAACATCCCACTTGCTCAAATTGAACAAGTTTACACATAATTCTCAGAATTTTATCAACATATGAAAACTTCTAAAGTAATTTGTAAGTTAATTTTTACTATATCATTATAACAATATCTACTGTAACCATATATTTTGAATTATTTATTATTATCCTCCACTGACAACAATTGTAGCAATTGTCATTGAGAAACTCCCAAATCTTAACAATGAATGAAAATAAAAAATCAACAACTTTATTGTTGTAGATGAAAAGTAAGTACTCTACTCTATTACTCTCATTAAATTAAAAAATTTAGTAGCTACAACAAAAAAATAATACATATGCATTTCTTTAATTTAGAATTAGAACTCTACAATTCTCTATTCAAAATTTTTTATTCATTATCAAAAATTAAAAAAGAGATAATTGCATTAGTTATATTATCTTTATTTTATACAATACAGAAATTCTTTACCTTCAAATTTATTAATTAATTACATTCACTACATTGTCCATTATCTTCTTTTTACACTATCTTGAAATTAAATATAAAAGTTATAATACCAAATATTTTATATATTTATTTATCAAGTATTTTATTAATACCAAAGAAAAAATAATTTGAAGTCAATCATATTAATTTTATTCCTTGCTGAGTCATTGTTGTTACTATCAAGTAAACAAGTTAAGGAACTAGAACAAGAGGTATTACTCATAAACATTTTACAAATATAATAAAAATTAATATTTTTTTAATACTTTTAAATGAGAATCTACGCCACACATCTCACAACATATGAAACATGTAGGAAAAAAATTACTACTGCCAAATATCAACAGGCGATTGAAAAATAAAGAATTCATAGTACAACTAAAATCCTAGTCATATACACAATAAGATAAATCTACAACTTCTTACATCTTAATCTCATTTCATAACGCTCTGCCTTCTATACTACCACCAATAATTCAATTGCATATGACATACTAGTATACTACCAAAAAAAAAAAAAAAAAAAAAAAGAAGTTGATCTGACAAGTACTGAAAAATGAAGATCGACAATGAAAAATGCTACCCAAAAGAGAATTGAGAAGACAAAATTCAAACAAAAAGTAGTACTATGATATTTATTTAGACTATCGGCTCTAAATTAAGTATTTAGATTAGTGGGGATTCTACTTTGATTAGATTTAATCCTTATAAATAAATTTTTTAAAAGGAAAAAAAAGTTGCCAAGGACCTTGTAGTCCAGTGGCATCAAACCCTTCCTTTTATATGGGAGGTGGTGGATTCGAGCCTGGAGGCAATACTGACTCTGCATTCTAATAGAGCTAATAGTATTAAAAAAAAAAAAGTTTAGAGTAGCTTTTTAACTAATTAAAACAAAAGAAAATTTAAGTTAAATTTTAACAAATAAAAAAAAAATCAGAAGAGAAGAGAAGGAAATTGTCGAGTAAATTAACAAATTTTAATATTTTCCGAAAAAAAAAACACTACAACTACAGTTTAAGGGATAAGTCTAACTTATTCAACTCATCTTGATTGTTAATCTTGATATGAGAAGCACCGCCGCCTCTGCCGACGCTATCCCATCGGATTCCGCCGTCAACTAGCGGAGGGAACTTCGCCTCACTATCAAATCTCGCGGCGCCGCTGTTCGACGACGACCCTAAACACTCCGTGGGGAGGCGTCCCACGGCCGGCTGTTGATTCAGCGGCCTTCTGGGCCACCCATTGAACCCGTAGATGGGCTGCGGTCCGGCGCCGGCGGCCGGGGCACCAAAATAGCCGCCGGCGGGCTTGTGGATCATGGAGTGGGCTTGAATCCCGAGGGAGCGATTATACGAGCCATGCAACGGGAGAGAAGCCATGCTGGGGTATCTATGCATCGGCGCGTCGTACCCAAACGCCGCCGCGGCCGCCAGCATTTTCTGCCCCCGCTTCGCCATCGTCCGCTCCCGCTTGTGCGCATTCTGGTGGCCGCCCAGCGCTTGCGAACTGTAGAACTTTCTCCGGCAATAGTTGCACGCGAAAACCCTCGGCTCCGTCGTTTCACTACTCCCTTTAACACCACGAAACTCATCCGCCGCCGTCGGCGGCGGCGGCGTCTTGTCTGAACCCTCCCGGCGACTGAGGCTTAGATCTAGCAAAACTCCGCCCCTCCGGTCCTCCCCCGTTACCTCTTGATCCTTCTCCCGCTCCTCCTGCCGGCTCTCCATGGAAAAACACACAGACCTTTAATTTTCACCGGCGAGGGTAGAATTCTTGAAAGATGATGATTTTCAAGTATTTATGAGAGATGATGATGAAAGTTTTGGGTTTAATAGAAAGACAAAAGAATTCTTTAAATGTTTGTTAATTAATTAGTGGAATGAATGGTATGATGCTATGTAGGGATAGTGTTATATCACAGTTACTGCTTACTATGCGGTCTATGCTATCTGAACTTCTGGTCTGATGGCATCACTGTTACCATTCAAAATAAAAGATCAAAGATAGACACAATCACACTATTTTTTTTTCCTAAAGGGTCTCTGGCCTGGCCTGGTCCGGTTCGGCCCGGCCCAAACCTCGGCAAAACACAAAGAAAGAGACCTTTACAGTTCTTCACTTTGAAAGGTTGTTTACACACTGTGGTTAATGAAATTTGATCCTTATTTTGTTAAAAATTATTATTGTGATCAATTGAGTTACTCATGCGGGTCCACAATCACAGTTACTTGGGTGTTGTAATGGTAAGAAATTTTGGGTAATTATTATTATTATTTTTTAAAAAAATTTTCTTGTGTGGATGAGGGTTACAGTGGTAGCTATCAAGATTTTTTTGATTGAAACTCATGGAGGAGCAGTATTAGCAGCAACAACACTGTTTGGACTACTCATTTTTGAATCAGATGTATCTCCATTCAATGTTTTTTGTACTTTTTTTTTCCTATTTGTTTTCCACTACT
Source organism: Ipomoea triloba (assembly GCF_003576645.1). Classification (NCBI taxonomy): domain Eukaryota; kingdom Viridiplantae; phylum Streptophyta; class Magnoliopsida; order Solanales; family Convolvulaceae; genus Ipomoea; species Ipomoea triloba. The sequence continues at coordinate 8,487,768 of NC_044926.1, read as the reverse complement.
GTCCTTTCCTGCACAATTCTTAACTGTCATCTGGGTCTCAGGGTCTTGCCCTTTTTTTGGGAATTCCATGGTTTTGGTTTTGGTTTTGGTTTTATGGAGAGTCACATCTACTTGGGGAAGAGAAAAATTAAACAACACATAATATTTAGGAATATTAATAGCTGACTCTTATTGTGCTATCCATCTTATCAATTTTAAAGTATCACATTATTCTTCTATTCAATTAATTTTTTTTGTTCTAACTCTAAGTCTTTAGTTGTCGGTTTTTCTTCAAAAAAAAAAAAAAAAGTCTTTAGTTGTCCGGCTTATTGAACAAACTCAATTAAAATTTTTGATATTTTAAAATTAACATTATAAACTTTCAATTTTAATAATATTTTTTTGAGTACTACTGACTCTGTTACAATGTAGTATCTGTTCATAGCTACTTTTCAAATTCAAACTAAAAATAATTAATATATTTACAAATATAATACTCCGTATAATATTATAATAATTTTTTATTTTTCATTATCTATTTCCATAAAAAAATTTGTAATAAACTTATTAATATAAAAATTAAAAAATTACTATAGATAAACTTACATAAAAACTCCTTTGTATATTTTGATCCTTACTTTTGAAATAAGAGCATCTACGCATGTGGTTTATATTGGATTTATGTCAAATTCTTAGCCAACATGGCAAGTGAGAGGAGAGGAGAGAGAGGGTGAGGAGTTCATCTACAATAGTGGAGATTATTGCATGAAATGGGCCCCACTGAGGCCAAGCTTCAGCGCATCACGCACGCATGATGGGCAGTTATTGCGCCCAGCGGGCACGTGTAGCTGGGCGTCAGGCGTGCCTGACTTTTTTTTTTTTTTTTAAATTAAATCATACCCCCCCCCCTCCAATTTTCTCTTTCCTAATTACACTTACAAAAACTTTTCAAAAATCGAGAAAAAACCCCATTGATAAGGATACTCTAAATACTAGGACACGTGTATAGTTATGTTGATGGCGGCTTGACAGGAAATGTTGACACCTAGTAAGACGCATATGCGATTGTGGTTTGTTGGGCATCTTAGACCACTGGTCTGCCTTGATCTTCGGTCCCCTTGTACGGTAGTAATCTTTCGGACATCATCATTGATTTTTCTTTGACCATCCTTCTTCGCCTTAACTTCTCCATCTAGTCAGTCAATTTGTAGCTCAAATACTTATTTCAAGGATCTTCAGCCTTACTAGCTTGATATTATTTTCCTTCCTTGTTTCTCCCATATTATCCTGATTTTATGCTAAGTTTGGTACATTAAAAACCATTAGCTTCAAAGAAAAAAAAAAAGGAAAAATATATATGTTTTTGGATATGAATTTATTTGATTGATAAAATTTAAGAGTTCTCTACTTGCACTCCATCAACTCTTATCTATCTAGTATGTTAATGAGACTGAATTTGAGAACGTACATACATTAATACATATTTTTCCTATTTTTAGTTGTACGTATCTAAGAGGAAGGTCAAAGCTTATGACAAAAATTACTATCTTCCATACACATATATTGATTAGTTAGACGTAAACCTATCAATTTTATTACGAAATAAATAAGCAAAATCACATCAACATATACAAATACATCCAATGCATATGAATTATCATCAACTGTGTAAATCTGTGAGTAATGCTATTTTCCCCTTATAATGTTGACTTCATGGCGTAACAATAAATGAATAATATATTTTGATTGAAATAAACGTGTAATTTATATATTCATTTAAATTAAATTGCTAATTAATTTAAAGTACCAAACTTGGGAAACTACCAAACTATTGTAACTTTGAAATATATACAAAGTTTCAATGTGATTGTTGATATTCATTTTCCATCAAGTATAAGAGTAGTATATCTAAAAACATTGGCCATTGTAGATAGCTTGTAATGAGAGAGGGTGGGGGCCAAGCGTTCAAGTATACATCAACAAGCATGACATTTGGGCTAGGCCACTTTAAATGGTGGAATTTAGATCAATATTTGCAAGTAAACTACAAATAAAGAGTCAATTATTTATGAAATCTCATTATTACTTGCTAGGATTGCCATATCTATATAGTAGAGCATATGTAATAATGTGCTTCTATAATATATATATATATATATATATATATATATATATATACCAATAAGTTAAGAAAGTAGTTATGAACATATACTGCATTATAATAAAGTCAGTGGGACGAAAAGTACAACGCCAATTGTAACTTAGGGACGGAAAGTGAGCATGACCAACACTCAGGACGAATCGTACAATTACAATTACCCTAACTTAGGGACGAAAAGTGTAATTTTTCTTACACTTTTTTTGTTCAGAGTAGGACTTGTGTGAGACTGTCTCATATGAGACGTAATACTTGTTAGTTAAAATGTAATAATTTTTATGAGTTCTTAAAAACATATATTTGGTATTTCCACCACGGTAAACATATATTTGGTATTTCCACTACGGTAAGACTGATTTTGTTTCACCTGCAAAGTTTGACTTTTACGCGGTGGAAATTCTGATCCAAGTTGTTGGGTTGTGTGTGTATTATGGTTGAAATAAAATTGTTTAATTATATTTTTCCTAATTTTCCAAACAGACTTGAAATGAACTTCAAATCATGTCTTGTAATGATGCACATCTTGGTGATAGTGCATGCACTGCCATTATACATTTTGCCTATTACTAGTAGTGTTTCCTCCCCTAATGAATACATCAAGATTCTTAAAATTTGACATTATTTAGTTTCAACATTCTTTTGGACAAAATGAGATCGAAGATGTAACAAATAATCAATTACGGAAAAGTGTCTTTCAAAGTCATCATAAAATAACAATTAAGTATTTTATATAGAAAATTTAAAACATGGTAGAACCACAAATGGAATAACTTTCTCTTTTCTATTTTTAAAAATATTTTGTATTGATTATCATATAGATAAATAATAAATATGTAGTCTAACTATTAGTTTAACTTTTTAATTGAGATGGAACATATTTTTTAATTTAGTATTTTCTAGGCTCCTCGCATCACTGGATTAAAAGAGATTACGGTCCACGTATTGTGTTTACCCATAAAAAAAAGTCTTTTGTTTACCTATATAGAATATGTATATTATAACTATTATGAGAAAAAAAAACTATAAAAATATAAAGAAAGGAAAGAGATAATATATACATTATATTTTGGATTAAGAAGAAATGTTAAATTCTAAAGAATTTTAAATGTATTAGAAAGCAAACACAATATAAAAGTTAGTATATTTAATGGTATTAACAATTTAGGAAGGAAAAGAAAAAAAGAAGTCAAAATTAAAAAGTAATATATGAATGTATAAAAAAGAAAGTAAAATGTACAATTTAATACAACGTTTGATTACAATAACACATTTTTAATCCCATTAAAACTTTGCCATCATTTGCTTATATATAACGGATGAAATGAGAACCCGCGCTCAGGAGAGAAATAGGAACACATCGCAGTTATCCATTTGGATAGATATAATGGATCAAAAACAGTTTTAAAAAAAAAAAAACGCGGTGACATTTTTGTAAATAATTTAAATTTTGAAGTGCAAGTAAATTGTGTTAAAAGTGCAAGTAATAGTTTATAGAATGCATATAAGTGCAAGTAAAATGTATTAAAAGTATAACAATATAATGTACACCACACAAGAATATTAAGTGTGCAAATGTGAAAAGATAAATTACTTGCACTTTTAAGTGTAATGGTCTCACTTTTAAGTGATTTTACTTGTACACTTACATCTATTACTTGCACTTTTAAAACATTTTATTAGCACTCAAAGTTTGAATTATTTATAAAAATACCATGACATTTAAAAAAAAAAATTACATTTAATCTATTAATCTTTACGTACAGTGGATGGCTTAGATTAGTTTCTATTTCTCTCCTAGCATCCATTCTCAGCTCATTAACTTCAATTTCAAAGTTATGTGAACCTAGACGTACAAGTGAAATTGAGATTTGGACTTTATAAAAGAAACTGAAGTTAGCACAGTCAACACATCATGATGTGAAACTTAATATAATTCTCCCATATTCAAGTCTGCCTTAAATTGGTGCTTTTACATATGCTTTATGATGATTGGAGTGAGAGATTATATGTATACATAATGATATATATATATATGGACAAGATAAAATGAGAATCACTATACTAATTGCACAATCAAGTATAACGGTTGTATAATCAGGTATTAAAAATTGTCTAATCATAATTACAAAAATATCACTGCATTTGTTTGGAAAATACTTTACAGTGTGTTTTAATCATAGCTTTTCATATGCACAACCAAACATCAACGGTTGCAAAATCAGACATTACAAGATGCACAATAAGTAGTTCTCAGTTACGTTCTTACATGAGAAATTTGATTATAGTCGTATATATGTATGTATATCTATACATACATACATAAAGTTGAATTTAGGCCGGCCTGATTGGTGATGATGTTTGGTAGTCATCCACCATTAAAAAAGAAGAAAATATAAAAGGAGTGAATGAAGCTTCTTCTCCAATCAACATATATACATTATAATGTCATGGGTTTTTGTGTGGACTAGGAATCTTTTTGCACTATTGCCACTATTATCTCCTCATGTTAGGGTGTTTGGAATAGTGTTGGAAATCTGCATATACATACAAACTCAAATAGTAGATCCCACTCATGTCTACACTTGTGCAAAAGATTCTATTTATACTAAATAATGTTCTTGCACTACATCTTTTATATTATCATTAGATGTGACTTATATTACGTGTTATTATTAGTGACTTATTGGTAAACAAATTAAACTTTAATATTTGTTTACCATAATATTTATATTTGGGACTTTTCAATTTGACAATTTTATACAAAATTTTTAACTTGGGCAAGTTTACCCAATTTTGTTATTCAATGCAAATAAAAAGAAGGAAAATATTATATGTACGTACGACTCTCATTTTTTACTCCTAATTTTTACTTCACACACAAGATCTTGATGTAGACACTTGTATTGGGATCCACATGCAAAAAGTATTATATCTATCGATGCTTGTCACGTTATGGAGTAAAATTTAGAGATTAAAAATTGAGAGTTGATGTAGTAGAACTCTAAAAAATCTTACCATCTTTGACCCCATATTTACTTATCTATCAGTTGACAATAATTGACTATCCATGAAATGTTTATTGGATCAAATTCTGTTGAGTTTTTTTTTTTTTTTTTTTAATAAGGTTTAATGTCTAATAGTAAAGTTGGATAATATTGCAACAAAGTTTTGGATTTGGTATAAAATTCCTAAACTTCAAATATTTTGATATAATTATTATAAGACACAAAAGTTTAGATTTTTAACTATTAAACTATTACAATTGCATTAATTAGATACTAAAGATTAACTAACCGAATCACAAGTTAATCACAAAAATTTTGTGTGAGAAACCCGTGAGACGGGTCAGTGTCAAGATAAAATATAATATACTCCGTAATACTTATACTAACAAATATAATATTAAATCTAGAATAAAATGTTTATTACTTATATGAGAAAAAAATGTAATACTTTTACATTTTGATATAAAAGTATTATATTTTTCATAAAAAATATTATATTTTCAAACATTTCTTGATAAAAAACTTTCCAGTTAAATAAATTTTTCTAAAGGTCTCCCATCTATTGAGTTATTTTCACTCTTGCCCTTTAATTTGACTTTAAAGCTGACAACATTTAATTGCTTATTGAAAAATTTGTTAGATTCAATTTTTCGTTACATAATATATTGTTGGTTGGATGTCAAATTTGAGAATAGAGTTGTAATTTTTTCAAGTCAATGTTTTGAATCTTTCATCAATTAGGATAAAATTAAATATTCAAAACCAATGAATTAAATACACTTTAATTAGTTCAAACTTCATTCCCACTTCGAAACACTTGTGGAGTCTAATATTCTCTATTTTTTTTTTAACTCTGATCTTAATATGCGAATTTTGATTACTTTAAAGTTTAAAGTAACTTGTGAATACTTTGAAATGTAAATATATGAAAATTTATAACTTTATTATAGAGTTTGATGAGTGCTCAAGGAATTTGGCAATAAATAATTAATTATAACAAATTTTCATTAATTAAGATTTAAATAGATCGATTTTAAAATTTTAAAAATTAATAAATCACGAAAAAACTTTTATTAAAATTAACTAAAAATTTAAAACAAGTTGCATTATTATCTCTTCCTTGTGTTTCTCTGACAAGATAGACCTCGTACTAACTTTGAGATTATTGTTTGCGTATGCACTTCTCATTTCTTGTGGTTTCTTTTCGCGACTTGCAGAAAAATGCACGTGGCCTAGGAAATATTTCCGTGAAATGCGGGCGATGTGGATAATAGCTCATCTACAATAATAATAAACATTATTTCAAAAAAAAAAAACATTAATCATAATAATGATTATTATGCCGTTGCTTGTGAAGTCTTCCACCGAGTTAGAAGCATCCATCGTTATACCGTGAATCAAATTTTATCATACATATTATATATCCTGATATGCGATTAAAAGTGCATAATTGAAGAAATAAGTACTGATAAAATATTAACGTGGTGTGCTGTTTTTTTTTTTTTAAAACTACGGTCAATTTTGTCCCTACTGAGACCTTCTATTGGGAGAGTCATTTCGTGTCCCGAGTTAATCCTTAAATCGGTTTAGCAATACACCTGTAATCGATTCTCATCATCTTGAATAATATTACGATTTCTTTACTCAATATCTGTATTTATTAGTATCAACATCTGATTCATTGATCTGGACACGTGAACGGCTGCGAAGTGTTTTCATTTCCTTCATGGGCGAAGGTTCGCAAATGAGTGCACATATATATATATATATATATATATATATATATATATATATATATATATATATATATATATATATATATATATA
>NC_044926.1:8426009-8480263 GCF_003576645.1 Ipomoea triloba | reverse complement strand
ATATATATATATATATATATATATATATATATATATATATATATATATATATATATATATATATATATATATATAAACAACATAGCATTTGTATTCACATTAAAATGTTCTCAAGAGTTTTAAAATTAAGGAATAATTTTTCATTTTCCACCTTTAAGCAAATTTTCTAGAATGTGGAAAAACTACTTGAAAAAAAAACACGAGTATAAACAGTATATATCAATATTGACTGTTCACCTGTATCTTGTGAACAATAATTTGCATATGTTCTATTTTTGTTTCCCAATTGAAAAGTGGAAATTATTTATAAAAGTTACAAACTAAAAATAAAAATGAAAAACACTTTCCATTGCTCCGTACTATACAAGCCCATATGTGTTTTGGAATTTTTAAAAAGTTGATGTTAAAACTGCTCTAGGCATCTTGTCAAAATCTTGTAACATTAATATGTAATCAATCTAAAAGTGAAAATACGACAAATATGGAAAGTTAATAATTTAATGTGAACATTTCGCAGTATAGTAATTAGTAGAATTTTTGCTTTTAATTATAGTTGGGCTGTAAAACGGACGGAGAAAGACGGGTGGATTTACCAAAAAAATATAAAATTTAATTTTAATTTTAATTATTTTGTATGCTATGATAATAAATAATTGACCAAATATATGAAAATTTAATTATATTATTATATTGTACATGTTAATATATTTTCATTTTTTAAATTTTTTATTTAAATTCATAATAACACAATTTTTTTCGTGCATCGCACGGGTAAAACACTAGTTTTTGTCCAAAAACAAAAGAGTAAGTATATTATGAAGTCGTCTACTATGAAACGTGTAATACTTTTTTTGTTGTTAAAAAGTAATATTTTTTTATGTACTCATAAAAAGTATTACACGTCTCATATATGGTGAGATAGTCCCACACAAAATTTATTAGCTATCAAAAAGCAATAACACAATATACATGCTCAAGTAATTTTCTTCCGATAAAGATAAAACTTTAAAAGAATAATTATTTTTCTATATTAAAATTCATTTTTACTAATGTTGATCATTTTACATTATTTATTATAAAGTTTTAAAAAGTTTATTTCAATATATTAGTTACCCTTTATTTACGTGAAATGCACCTTATGCATGATCCTAGCCGACAAAGACTACAAGGAGTTGATCCGCTCAAACCAAGAAGACCAATAAATAGCTCTCATGGATAGTCGAACTTAGAATCTTATTGTTACTAAATTAACTATTCTACCAACTTGGTTGGAGTTACAAATTACCTCATATATATTAGTTACCGGTTCTCCTCCGTTTGATAAAAAATATATATTGATATATCTAGTTACAACAACTTGTACATTATACTTACTTCTTTATACATTTTAAATTTCTTTGCAATTCTACCATCGTCTATTTAATTCTTTTTACTCTAAGTTGTTAGCACGGTTGTTCGATGGACAAAGGTTTGGAGGGTCAAGTATACTTACTGTCATCAAAACATGACGTTGGCTATTACGTACACAAATATAAGTAAATGCAATTTTACACGTTCGCTATTAATTAGTTATAACTTCAGTGTCCTGATAAATACTTGATTTGACAACTATTCAATATATAATAACGTGTAATTGTGTTTATATCTTTATACATTCACAAATTCTTTATAATTTTACATTTGTTTATTTCAATTCTAATGTATTGATTTTTTTAACCTCCACTGACGCTCGATCTCATGACCTTCCATATGGGAGAGTCACTACATGCCATCTGAGCACAAGGTGCTTGACATATATAATACTTGATTAATTTTATATAATAATGGCACATGGAATAATTTTAGGCGGGTAATGTCAAACATTGAAGCAAAAGAAATAACATCTTGGTTATGAATGAAGGAGTACACAAAGGCAAAGTGTTGGACTTGACCCTTTCGACCTCCACCTAACAAGGCAGCAATCTCCTAACTATCAATTGTTGGACTTGGCCCTTCACCGGCCTCCGCCCAACAGACTTTGTACCAACTATAGTAGCTTATACAAATTTAATACTTTTACCATTCATTTTGGGATGATATTGCATATAAAGAATTACCATGAGCCATTGATATGATAGAGTTTTCTTATTGTATTATGGTATAAATAAATAAAGATGAGTGGTTTGATTGGAAAAAAGAAAACATAGGGTGGGCAAGGCATGAGTAGAGTAGGGCAGTGATGGTTGAAAGGGCATTAGTTTTTATCCAATGCGGAGGAAAAGAGAAAAAAATTGCATGATTACTTTGTGGGTTTGGCTTTAATTTGCATTGTCTTAATCAACTACTTGGACCCATACCTCACCTCATCTTAGATTTCTTTGTCTCTATATCTTTGTACAATCAATGTTTGCAGCAAATAAAGAAACCTTTTTCTTTCCCTTATGAGTTGTTGAAAGCCAACCGGGATATGTAGGGGGTGAGAAGGAGAAAAAAATTTACAGATCGAATAAACAAAAACCAGTAATCGAATTCTCGTCTAAAAAGTTTATTAGTTCTTATTTTGTAGTCTATTGTACTTGTGAAGCTCTCAATCTCTCGGAAGCTCTTTCTCGCTCTTTCTCTCGATTCAATTGATTATATTTCTCAACTTACTACAAGGGTACCTTAAGCCATTCCATCACCCAAAAAAAAAATCTTTAATAAATAAGTATTATTGTCTAAAATTGCCTACTTTAAAATATAATACTTTTTAATTAAAAGATAATATCAATTATAAACTCATAAAATGTATTATATTTTATATAAAAATAATAATATACGTCGCATTTGAAATGATTTCATACCCAACGTATTTTTAAAAAAGTTTTTTAAAATTAGAATAGTTTGAAATCTTATTTTACAAAAACTTAAACTTATTTACTTAACTATAGTAAATTAATATTGAGTTGTTAATTGTTATCGTGACATAATACACGTTACCCCATCATCCACGTTGCCCCATCATGTAATCATTTCCATGTCATGTATTCTAATGAATTAGCAATTTAAAATGTTATTAAGAATTGAATTTGAGTTAAGTGGTTAATAAGTTAGAATATTCTTTGGCCAACTACAACATTATTTGGATATTCTTTGGCCAACAACAACATTAATTTCTTTACATTATTATTGCGGAGTATTGTTTTACTTAATTAAATATTTAAACTTAACTTTTAAGAAGAATCTAAAATATATAAACCTTTCCATGGCATGCATGCTTGAAATTTGTTTCTTTGTTTTTTTTTTTTTTTTTAATTAATCAGGAAGAGAGAAAATCTCAGTATATGATTTTATCACAAATTAAGCAAAGTAAGGAACTCTACATAGGGTTGGAAACAAGTCAAGTCGCTTGTGAGCTACTTGTGAACTGTTTAGTAAAAGCTGGATTCAAGTTTGGCAAAATTCGAACTCGTCAAGTTCAGCTTGAGTCTAAAATTGTTTGGCTCATAACTCATTGAGGTGCTCGCAAACTAAATATATAGTTATGGTTTGGACTCGAGTTCAATTAGAGCCAATCAAACCAAGTTAACTAGCTCAATCCTTATAAAAATTAGCAAATAAAATTCAAACATAAAATTTTTGAACTCGGTCGAGCCTAAGCTTAAATTTGATCGAGTCACTATAAATTATGTGTTTATTACAATTATTACAATTAACATATTATGTACTTATAGTTAATAATTATGTATTTACAGTTAATATATTATGTAGTTTTAATTTTTTTTGAAATAGTGTAACTTTAATTTATTTATAGGTATATAAATTGTTAACTGAATGTTATAAATGCTAACTGCATATACACAATCTAAATGCTGTTTTGAATTAAGATTCACAATCTAAGATAGATCATGGTCCATGGTATAATTTGCCAATCATTATTGTGTGGATCATGGTCCACAGAGCTGTGTGGACCATACTATCAAATAATGTACATTCAATATAAAAATAATGTACTTTTAGTATATTAAAAATGTACATTGTATTTAGGGGATGTACATTCTTTGTGTACTGAATGTACATTATATTATTTATGTACTGGATGTACATTATATTGTATAATGTACATTCAGTGCACAAATAATGTACATTTAATATATTAAAAATGTACATTTTTGTTTTGGTCAACACAGCAATGTGTGGATCATGTTCGACACAATAATTTGCCATAATTATGCCTTGTGAAGTAGAATGGTGGATCAAAGCCTCAGAGTGGAAGCAGATAAGTATACAATAAAAGCTGATTAGATAGCCCAATAACAGCTTAAACCTTGGCCCAAAGATAAACCCGAAAACCCTATACCCGACCCATAAACAAAAAGTTGGGCAGATTTAATTAGGGTTTCTCAAACAAACCGTTCTTCCTTTCTCTCTCTTCCGCCATTCCTCTCCGGTGAGTTCCTTTGTGTTTTACGCTCCCACGCATTCATACTCAGTTTGTTTTGTTTCATATTTATGTTTCGCTGTGTACTTGAGAATTTTCAGATTTTGGTTGTTTTATTGATTTTGTATTGTCGTTAGATATATACAGTAGATAGATACACATGGCGGCGGCGGAGGATCAGCAGCCTCTGAACTACATAGATGAGGTTGTCCTGAAGAAGAGGAGGAACAATGAGGATTGGGCAATTCGAAGGAAGCTTCAGCTGGAGCAAAAGGTTAGGAAGCTCAAGTCCGATAGCTTCGTCATCAAGAAGCCCGAACAGTTCATCAGAGAATTCCGTGATAAGGTAATATTTGATCTTGGATATTGCCTTTAAATTATATCCAGTGCTTTACGTGATTAGGAAATTTTGGCTCCTTTTTCTGGGTATAAAAATCTATAATTTTCTCATTATTGATGGTATGAAGATCAATTGGTTCCGAGTGCTGTTTAATTGCGTCGAAAATTTGCCACTATTTGGCCATTTATTTCATTATTTATTTATTTTGTTTGTTCAATGTTGCAAACATTCTTGCATGCTTAACATTCTAAAGCTGTCTATGTGCTTGAAAACAAAAAACCTGGGCCGAGTTGAATATGAATACCTCATAAGTCATAAGTGGGTTTCAGGGTTTGTAGATAGGCGTGCTAGGCTAGTTGTTTAGTTTGCTTTTACTCTTGTTACCCTTCTACAAAAAGTTATAGAGATGGAAAGAAAGATGAACTATGACTTCTGAGTGTGTGTGTTCAATCAAATAAGCATTTCTTTTATCATTTGTGTGCACTTGCTTCTGTGTGTGTGTTTTTTTTAATGTAATTTTTATGAACGTGTCTGGGACATGCCCTTTGTGATCTCAGTCTTGAGACAGGTTTTGGCAGTATGCTCTGTGGTCAATTTTCTTTCTATCTTAATCGTACACTGTTAACAATACTAGGTCATTGCCTTTAGATCATTTAACAGTATCTTTATTCACTTTTCAGGAGCTTGACCTTGTACGACTGAAACAAAGGAGTAAGAGTAGAAGACGAGTGTCAGTGTCCCCAACTTCCAAACTCCTATTTGTCATACGTATTGGAGGGTGGGTAACCACTTACTAGTGTCTCTACAATGCTTGAGTTTTTAATTTGTATTACTTACCTTTGGTTATAACTTTTCAGGAAGAATGATATGCATTCAAAAACCCGAAAACTTTTATATTCATTGAGGCTGAGGAGAGTATTCCATGGGGTATTTCTGAAGGCTAATGAAAGAACAATGGGAATTCTGAAAAAGGTGGAGCCTTACATTGCATATGGGTATGTTGAATCGATCTCCACTTGTAATGCAATCCAGTGGGTACGGCTGTTTGTTGTTTTGATGATCATGATATCCTTTTTTATTCGTATCTCAAAGTATCAAAAAGGATTTACTGGTTGGTGAAGTGTAAATATAATGATGATCAGTTCACTTAATGATTTCTTGGGACATACATATTGCATAAACATAAAGATGCCGGGAAAATGATCATTACGATATGGACCCTTTGAAGCATAATGCATTACCTTATAAAAGTCAAAGCCATTATTTTTCTCTTGAATAAAGCAATAAGGAAAATTTAGTGGTGGTGTTCCTTCTTCATTTAAGAATTGCACATCTATTCTTGAATAAGAATCTTAAGGATGGCAAGAGTATTTTTGTATATTATTGTACTTTATATTGCTTTTTGGCTTTGTGGAGACCGACTTTGATGAGATATTCTACAACATTCCATGTTCATGTGCACTAATGATTCTCATATTCGTAACTGAAGTGGCAAGCATTTGACTTTTTTTTTTCCCCTTTTCCTAACACTTCCATTCATGGTTGAAGGTATCCTAATCTCAAGAGCGTGAAGGATCTGATTTGCAAAAAAGGGACTGGCAAAGTTGATAAGCAAAGGGTGCCTTTGACAGATAATAACATTATTGAAAAGGTATGTCAATTAATCAATCATTGCATGTTTTCTGGAAATTTCTTGAACATGAACATATCATGTGACTTTTTGTATGGCAGGCATTGGGTCAGAGTGGCATAATCTGCTTAGAAGACATTATCCATGAGATTGCTAATGTCGGTCCACACTTCAAGGATGTAAGTGGCTTTCTTTGCCCCTTCACTCTCAACAAGCCAGAAAAAGCATTGCAGGGCAAGAAAAAACGATTCGCAGATGGGGGAGACTCTGGAAATCGCGAAGATCATATCAATGAGTTGATCAGTATGATGAATTAGTATAATAAGCAAGAGTGGTCTTGTATGAGCTATCAATTTTGTTGGAAGGAATATATTCATGCTTTGTAGTTACTGGATAAATGTACGAAGTTAAGTTTTATAATATGACTGAATGTTCTTCCCCAATTTACAGGTTGAAGCTTAGCATGATATTTATACTTTCATTTTATGGCTTGCGCTTGTGGAACACCCTTGACCCCATTCCCCCATTGCATACACTTTGGATTTGGAGCAATTTCAGCCGACTTGATAATTACAATGTTACAAGTTGAATTTTTCTGTTTGAACCGATAAACTATGAGTAACTTAAGTAGGTTTACATTCAGTTATAAGTAATTTATGTTGTTTTATGTCTCGTGGCCTTTTATTAACTAGGACATCATATCATTGTGTAATCAAATATGTCAATTGCAGATACATAATTTAAACATATGCAAGGTAGACTTAATCATGGTAATATGGTATAATTTGTTGTATAATATATGATTATGTTAAATTTATAGATTTTTTAAAAAAATTTTTTAATGGATTCCCTCCTTTTTGTTTCGTGTCTAGCAACTGAAATCTAAAACCCTGATCTCACCTAATTGTTCTCAAACCAGTCAAACCCAATCCCTGAAGCATTCTCTTTTCCCTTTCCCTTTTGTTTTGTGTTTTTGGGGCATTTTCTACTTTCTGGAAATGGAGAATGGGGATGATTGGCTCGCCATGGACAAGCTTTACCACGTCCTCTTCTGCTTCTCCATTGCTATCTTCACCTCCCTCGTTGCGGGTCGAACCCGGTACCCGTTTATTCGGCGCAGGAGCATCTGGGTTGGATCCCTGGTCTCTCTCGCCGCCGGTGCCGCAAAGGAGGTCGCCGACGAGCTCGGCTTTTTCAAGTCCGCCGGTGCTTCGTCTAAAGACGCCGTCGCCGACGCCCTCGGCACTCTAATTGCTGCTTTTGTTCTTTTGCTCGCTAAACCCTATTCTTTCGCTGTTCGACCCGACCCGTTGATCCGTGATAAGGAACTCGGCATGGTCTGATCGCACCATAAATGTCAAATGTTTCTTAGCTTCTGATTCTCGGAGCACCAACTGATTGGTAGGTAATGGTTCCCTTACAAGTTGCTTGGAAATCTACAATAGAGATTGGAAAATTAACATATTTACCTCATTCTTTAGATGAAAGACTACATTTCGCTCAACTGTTTCGTTGTTAATCTTCATAGTTTAGTGATTGATATTCAAATGAGTGAAATGACCATTTTTTTTTATCATACTTCTTAACAGGCATAGTATATTTGTGTGGAAAAATATGGCTTGTAAGCGGAAACATTTTAGTTCTGCTACATGTGATACTAATGGCTGAAATTATGGAGCACGAGATTCAAGTCTCAGATTTTTGGCTTCATGGAGACCAAGCTTCTGGATTGTAAGACTAGGTCTGTCTTTTAATTCACATTGAACGAATTGCATAACAATTCTAAAAGTTTGGTTGGATTGTTAAACCAAAAAAGATGCTTTCTGAACACCTCTTTTAATGGTTTTAATTAAATTTTTAAGTCCTATATGGCTATATATGCTCAATGTGATCAGTATAAACCTATCACCTTTAAAACATTGAGTAAATTCTAGTTGCAATATTCAGGCAGTGCCAGAACCCATCTATATTAACTATCTTGTGTGCATCTGTTAGCTTTCTTGACCATATCTGCAATTGCGTTCTTTTAAATTTCAAAGAATGAATAAGAGATGATTTGCATTTATCATTGATGCCTAGTTTGTGCGCAGAATAGTAGTAAGTTTTTTGACTATAAAGCACGAAATACAAAGAAAGGGAAGAGATAGAATAGAAGAAGACATGTTTAATTTTCTCAGAATGCTGATAAGTGTTTGTGACTTTAAATTATAAAAAGAGCAATGCAATTTATATTTTCATTTATCTGGGAACATACATAGATCTTTATTGTCACTTTCATACCTATGTGAATCAGTGAACGTACAATGATGTTATCTGATAAGAGTGACAGATGAAAAATGTGAAGGGATTTTATAACACATTGCAATATTTTGTACCTTTATAAAAACTTGTGAAGCTTAACCTGTTCTCTTTTTCATCCATAGTGTACCATGCCGGATGCTTTATTCATTTGCCAAATGCAAATTCTCTTCTCAAACTTGAGAGAATACAATTATTTATAGCATTTTTCTCTTCCTACCTCCACCATTATGTTTTCTCAAATATGTAGACCTTCCACATCTACCCACCACTTTTATTTATAGCATTTGACCGTTATCTAACACATCATTTTTTTTCTGGACTTCTCTATGGTGCACACTTTTTTGGTACCACATGCTCAACTTTGATTCTATATAGCTTTGTCGTAGTGTGGCTTTGGTACTAAAGTATTTGATACCACAGCAATATAGTTTTTATACCACAGGATTGAAGTTTTAGAACAATATTCAAATTATAATGTGATGGTACCAATGCTAAAGCTATATAGTATCAAAGTGAAAAACACATGATACCAAGGAAGTGTGTATGGTCCAGTGGTCCACACATTGCACCATAGAAATTTTCCTTTTTGTTTTATTAGGTGTAATGAGGGTTTCATGGATCACCTTCTGGAACTGTGTTCAACTGAGGGCTTTTGATGATTTTCGCCATCTTCATCAGGCAGTTTAACTGCAGAATAAACACCTGCCCCGGCAAGGGCACCAAGGATGGGGGCAGTTAGGTAGATCCATATAGCTCTGTAGTTTCCTGCAGCTATTGCTGGTCCGAGAGTTCGTACTGGGTTCATTGAAGCTCCAGTTGTTTGCCTGAGCCATGAAGAGTAGAGGCTTAATGTGTGAGAACTTCCTGTAGTAGGCTTCAGATATCTTTTTTATGTTCCCAATATACCCTTGGGTGATGCTTTACTGTTGCGTCAACCCAGACTTCAATTTGAACATCTATATAAATTTGTCATATGTAATACAGATTTTTTCACTTTTGCTAACCCCCCTTTTCTCACCCACTTTATCCTTATTTCTTCACTGGACTCTTTTCTTGTATAACAGCAAAGACAACACATACATCATAACTTTTCAGTTACAGGTATAATGGTAATTTTCACCATCTCATACTTCTTACTTCGAACTTTAAATAAACATCAACAATAAAAAGGAAAATGAAATAATAGGCATAGATGATGTTGTAATTACCCAGCTATAAGTATGTTGACCATGACAGTGGCTCCTACTGCTATTCCTGCAAGCTCTCCAACCTGTATCAGCAGTAAACAAGATTGATACTGAATTTCAGAAGTCATTGAAACAAAGAAGAGAAAGTTTTTATGATTAGGCTGGACATATGTGTTACCTTAGTTTGATACTGTATTAAATTTATACAATTAGACTGACCATTTTGTTTATTAAACACCATAGGGCATGAAACTTGGGCCTAGCTGTCTGCAACTTGTTTGGTACTAAATTATGTTTTTATTTTTAACCCACCACTTGGAAGAGTGTTTTCAGTAACAAGTAGCAATGAAAATGAAAGATTATGGTAGGATCCTATGTTTATGGCTTACAGCTCGAGTGTCGGTGGAAACTGCAGTAATAACAAACATGAGGATGAAGCTGATGATGAATTCCAAAGCGAAAGCTTGAATGTAATTCCCAGAAGGAACTGTTACACCTCCACCCATTATGGGGTGGAAAACTGCCTTTAGTATGAATGCTGCCCCCAATGATGCCATCACTTGTGTCCCAACATAAACTGGAACCTAACCAAATTGAAATTCAACCCTTGGACAGTCATTGAACTGTAAGGAAATGAAAACACAAGCAGCTTAGTATTTTGTAGTACTGTGTATTATATTCTAATAGTTACATGTTTCCAGGGGAAGTGTTTGAGAGCAGCAAAGGCGATAGTGACAGCAGGGTTGAGATGAGCTCCGGAGATGTGGCCGGTGGAGAGAATGACAATCATAACAGCAAGGCCGGTGGAACCAGCCAGGCCGAGGAGGGTTTCAGTCCCTTGAGTCTTTTGGTTGACAATGGCTGTGGCTGTTCCTGAAAAGATTAGTATCATAGTCCCTATGAACTCTGCTCCCACCTGTTTTTCACAAGAATTCATCAACAAAATCACATCAAACTTGCTGTAATGAAACAGGTCAGCCAATCTTCATTTATGCTTTTTCCCCATCCCTTCTCACCTTTCTTGCTAGTGAAACCGGAGGAGCGGGCAATGTGCATGAGACAGAAGGCAAGCTTCCTTCCTCTAAAGCCCATGCTTCCACACTGAAGCATTTGCAGCTCTTAAGAAGGGAGTTTCTGCCATTGCCAGCTCTCTCATGCCTGAACCCTCCAAAGAGTGGAGCACCGGGAGTCCCCGGTGTCATTGGTGTTGAAGGTGCTGACACAGCCTCTTCTGATTCCATTACTACTCAAAACGTTAAAAAAATTTCTGTTTTCTTGGGGATTCAGAGCTCAAAATGAGAACCTTCTACTTTATCACAACAATGTGTAAAGTTCAAGGTGACTTTTCTTTGCTCTGGTGTTCTTGCTGGTAGTAAAAGCCTAAATCTTCATACTCCTTTATAGTACTCTGCAGTTAGAGTACCCCATCTCTGGATGGTTGACCCCAAATGGATCACACAGCAGGAAAAGAAGTGGATGGAATCTTGTGTCTAAAGTGGAGGGTGGGGTATAAAAATCAAGACTTTCACAACCATTGCACTTGGAATTTAGGTGAAAACCATTGAACTTGAGACCTTGGTCTTTTTTTAAAAAAATTTAAAAAATTTCCCTGTCCCTTCCACATGATTTTATATTTTTACTCAATCATGGAGTAGACAATTGTCTATAGCCCACACTAGTTGTCAAAGCTAAGGCAATGTGTAGCTTCTAAGTGTAGAGAAATAGACAAAGAAAAGAAAGAGAATCCATGGTAGGTGAACAGTGAACTCTGCCAAGAAGTAGGCAATTAAATAATTTTTAATCAAAAAATTATATTTCTTTATCAAGAATTTCTTCTGTGCAGAGAAACTTGTGATAATATAAAATCTCAGTTCTGACTTCTGACCATGTGTTATGTGTATTCTTCTTTAACTTATATAGTTTACATGAATTTTATATTGTCTTAAGTATTGTGCTTTATGTTTAGTGGTGTTATCCCTTTGCTTTGCTAGTGATATTTGGGAAAGGGAATGCCTTATAACCATGGTTGAGAAAATCGCTAGGCGCACAGGGGACGCCTAGCGCGTAGGGTGCCTAGACGGCGATTAATCGGCGCCTAGGCACTCGTGTATTTTTTTTTTAAGACTAATAATTATAAATTATTTAATACTTTAATAGTTAATACTAAAATATTAAATATTAACCTAAAAAACATTTAGAGTTTGAACAATTTAGGTTTATTTTACTCTAAACGATGTTTTTTTAAAGCGAAATAACTCATTTTAAAAAAAAAAAAAACAATAGTTAATCGGCCGACTAAGGTGCCTAGTCGATGCTTAGGAGGCTTAGTCAGCCGGCCGCGTAGACCACCGATTATGGTGATACGCTAGACGGGATTTTTGCAAACACTGCTTACCGCATGAATTGGGTTTGGTAGAATTGCACCTCTCTCTTTCCAAAAAAATATTGAAGAAAGATACAGTTGTATTAAATGCAGAATTTATTAAAACATGGTATAACAATTTTTATTTATTTATTTATTTATTTATTTTTGTAAAAGTAACGTTATTCATCACATGATGGTCCTACAGAAAGTGATAAGATTTTTCCAATTTGGAGTATTGTTATGATTGTTCAGGACAGGGAAAAAGTAGTGGGAAAGATGAAGGACACTTAGCTAAATGTCACATAGGACTTTCTAATCAAATCAAGCTAACTTGTTAATAATACTACAATACTTCTCACTACCTATCCGCCTATCCCTATCCCTTTCATTTCCATTGTTGTTGTTTTGTAGGTTGTGACTGCATTTCATGTCAGAAAGAAGAATCCAGACTATTTGTAGTATCTCCATTATTGCATTCTTTTGTAGTTGGCTTCATGGCTATATTAATAGTTTTATTTTTTGATTTACCGGAAAGTCTATCGTAGGCTCGCAATTACCTGAAAGCGCATTATTGATGAAACTCGTCTTGTGATCTTAGCGGGCAAATGATCACAAGAAGCTGACATTTATTAAGAATGGATTGATAGGGGGATTGTGCATTTCACATACACATATATAGGAACTAGTTAGGTGCAAACTTTTAAAAATTTTGAAGCACAATTTTAGGATTTTTTAATTGTACTTTTAAATATCATAGTATGCACATTTAAAGTTTTTATTGTGCATTTTTAAAGTTTTTGAGTTGTACTTTTGAATATCATAGTACGCATATTTATAGATTGTGAGTATTTTTAGAATTTTTGTTGAGTCCATTTAAAGTTTATGATCTACAATTTTATAGATTTTGAAGTATATTTTTAAATATCAATATGTATACTTTAAAATTTTTTGTTGTGCACTTTGACAAGTGCCCAAGCCCCAAAGAGTCCTATTTGAAAAATTTTACCGTGGACCATAGTTTATATAGCAGCATGGACCATATAACAAAATGACATCGTATCTTTTAATTACACTTCAATTTCATTTGACAATATTTTTATGTTTTTAATTAGTTTCATTTTTTACGCACACTAGTTTTATTATAATAACACTAAAGTATTACAGAGTATTTTAATTGTACTACAGTTTCATTTGACATATACGTTACAAAATATGTTAACTAGACACATAATATGTTTAGTGTTTACACAAACATATTATGTATCTACATTAACATATTTTATACATGTAGTTAGCAGTTTATGTGTTTGTAATTATCATTTTTTTTTGTACATATTTGTAGTTAACCTGAGTTATAAAAAAATAAAATAAAATAAACGAATTTAATGGAATCTTATGTTTTCTGGCTAACGTTGAAAGTTGTTGGATCTTTGAATATATGAAGATGAAGGTGTCGGGAATCTTTGATGATGAACAGCAAAACCATATTTAATTATTGAAAAATGCAATGATCGATCAAATTATTAAGTGTTGATAAAGTTGTCTTTTCTTTTGGGTTATTGAATAAAATATATAGTGTTTAATAGTCTTAAAACCATTATTGAATTTATTTTTAATTTTTTTTGACAAAGAAACTTTGATGTCCTAGCCTAGCATATAAAATAACTTAAGATTATATTGAAATATAATTCTATACTTGCAGTTAACTGTAACATATTTTGTACCTAAAGTTAATTGTTTATATACATGTAAATAAATTGAAGACACATAACATATTAACTACAAATACAAAAAATAATAACTATTGACACATAAATTGCTAACTACAGTTACAGAATATGTTAACTAGCTTAGACACATAATATGTTTACACAAACATATTATGTGTCTACAGTAACATATTTTTAGATCAGCATTCACAATGCAAGATAGACTTAGCTCCTAGTATAACAATTGGTCCTTGCCTCTAGTCATTTTTAGCAAACAGGATCAGAATTCAACGTGCTCTGATCTATCATCTCTCATGCATTCTTGGTCAGTCCAAAGCCCAATTTCACTTCCTTGATCCATCAATATGCTACTCTAGCTTCAACACCAAATGTAGCATCAATATTCAACTTGTACTAGCCCACTGGAAGTTTCTCCCATTTCTCAATGAATCTTGGTGCGGTTGGAGTGCTCAGGTGCGGTTGTGCGGTTAGAGGAGAGCCATTGATCTTGTCAAAATCAACGTTCAGGATTAACAATGATTAAAAAAATACGGTGGCAATTTGATCATTTTCCATATAGGTGGTGCATTGTGTTTCTTCTTCAAAACTGGAACAGACGGATACACAGAACTAGCGAGCCTGAGTGGCGGGCTAGGTGGCCCGTCACCCAATACCTCAAGAAGAAGGGGGCAGAGTGAGGGGTTTGCCAGATCCCTCACTCAGGCCATCAAGAACAAAATTTATGAACAAAACTTAGGTGTGTCATTTTAATACTTAAGGTGCGTTGTTCTAACACTTAAGGTGTGTCTTTGTATCACTTAAGGTGTGCCAATTTTATAAACTGAAGGTGCGATGTTAATACTTAAGGTGCGCCATTTTAACACTTAAGATGCGTTGTTCTAACACTTAAGGTGCGTATTTCTATCACTTAAGGTGTGCTATTTTTAGCTTATACTTCTTTCTTTATGACATGCTTTTTTTTTAAAATTTCCATTGATTTGAGCGGTTGATCTAGATTTCATCAACTGCTCAGATCTAACCGCACGAGAAGCTATACCCACAACTGAACCCTTCCATATATATATATATATATATATGTCTACGAGTTAGTACCATCTGGATCCTTCAAGTATAGTGGTTTCGTCATGTTTAGTCTTAAACTTTCAAATTGACCTCCAGTGGTTCGACTTTCAAATTGTTATCTTCCGTGGTCCAAGTTAAGCACCCATGGTTCTTCAACAATCAAATTTTAACCACCCATGGTCCTTCCAAGAGAACCGCGACTAGTTAAATTTTAAAAGTTGAAGAACCATAGGTGGTTAATTTGAAAGTTTAAGACTAAACGTGGCAAAATCACTATACTCAGAGGATCACATATGACATTAACTCTTATGTCTACTAATATTTAGACTTTTAGTTATGTTTTGAGTTAATACCGTCCGCGGTCCTCCAAGTATAATGATTTTGCCAGTTGCCACAGCTAGTTCTGAACTTTCAAATTGACCACTCGCGGTCCTTTGACTTTCAAATTGTTATCACTCGTGGACCGTGTTCCAAGTTAACCATCGATCCTAGCTTCCACTATCAAATTTTAACCAGTCGTGGTCCTTCTAGGAGGACCAGCGCTGGTTAAATTTTAAAAGTTGAAAAATCATGGGTTGTTACTTGGATCACGGATGGTAACAATTTAAAAGTCGAAGGAGCACAGGTGGTCAATTTGAAAATTTAGGACTAAACATGGTAAAATCACTATACTCGGAGGACCCCCGATGATATTAATGAGAATGACAATACTCAATTCAATTGGTTACGCAGAATTACAGAGTCCTATACAGAAGCCAACTAGAAACTCTCCTAATCTTATGGAGTTCAGTATTGACTAACTACCAGTCACTTAATTCAAATAATAGAATATAAAATAATAGAGCCTAATATAAGCTGTAACATTATTCACAATATTAACTCTTTTTTTTTTCAAAATTTATTATGCTTGGATATTTGAAATTTTAGACATTTGGTATTTTGGTTAAGAACTTAAGATTTGAACAATTTTAATCTTTAAGTGTTGTTTAATGTTTTAAGTATTTTGTACTAGTTATATTTGAGATAACGGAATTTAGGCTAATTTTATATTTAAATATATACATTTGTAACTATTTTGAGGAAAAAGTTAGAAATTTATATATTTTGTAACTTAATTGTATAATTTAAATAATATATTGTTTTATAGTTTACTCAAAAATTAGGACATGTATTTAAAAAATCATGGTGGAAAATTCATGTCCCTGAAAATCTCCACGAATAACGGGACAGGTTGGGGAATGGGAGATGAATTCGGGGGCAAGAATAGAGACCCTATTTCACGCCTTCACCCTTGCCCTATTTCGGGGGCAAGAATAGAGACCCTATTTCCTGCCTTCACCCTTGCCCTATTACCATCCTTAATTGATTCTCACTTGAGCGTGTCACTTTGTGTATTTCTTTATTAAAGAGCAAATAATAATAAAACTTTAACATTAGTAAAAAAAATGCATTTACTTGAATAGTTGAATTGATAATCCGTACATTGTCTTTATTTGGTTATACACTTACAAATTTTACTCAATCCTACTCTTTTTTTTTTTTTTTGGGAAAAATGTCTAATAAATCATCAAACTTTACCTAAAAGTGTATTTAAGCCCTACAACATTAAAAAAAAAAAAAGTTCAATTAAACACGTAAACTTGTCATTTTGATATATTTAAACTCAAATGACCGGTTATTCACCTGAAACAACCGATCATTAATTTTCCATCCAACATTCCGGCGGACGTCGACCGAAATGATCTTCTCCAACGAACAGTGTTATTCGATTGCGTTGTCTTATCCAACCCAAATGGCCTTCAACCGCGTTGTTTTCTCCACTGGAGAAGACGAATAGAAATCTTGAAGAGACATAATCCTGTAAGCAAATCGCTTGGGTTTGGATTCTAAGGCAGGAGATGGCGTGATTGGGGTTTGGGAATCTTTTAGGAAGAAGAGAGTAGCGATGAAGATGAAGATGTCCACTAATGTATTCCAAGCGATGAAGATGAAGACGTCCACTAATGTATTCTAAACCAGTTTCAACCAATTCTTAGGCTTAGGCTTTAGGGTTTTAGGCGGGGGGCGAGTGGGAATGGTAAGGAATAATTGAGGATTAGCAATTTGGCGGCTGCCGGCAAGCAGTAAGGAATTGATGGAGGCGCCGTCGCCCAGAGCATGCTGCATCCGCAGCACCGCCAAGGCTTTGGCGTCATGTGTTTTCAAGTTTAGAATGTGGAGGTCTCACAGAGGTCGGGATATGCCCATTCTCTCTTTGCTCAGCTCGTAAACATAATCCTCCACAAACTTCCTATTGCTCTTTCTTAATATTGCTCTCGATCTCATCATCACCTTCAACTTCCACTCCAATGGAGAAGACGTCACTGTCTGTTCGTTGGAGAAAACTATTTCGGTCGACGGCCACCGAAATGTTGGCCAGAAATTTAATGACCTGTTGTTTTAGGTAAATAACCGGTCATTAGGGTTTAAATGTACCAAAATGACAAGTTTGAGTGTTTAATTAAACTTTTTTTAATATTAAAAGGCTTAATTGTACTTTTGGGTAAAGTTCAGGACCTTATTTGACTTTTTTCTCTTCTTTTTTTTCCCTTTCGTAAACTCAGTTTATTTAAATTTTACATTCTTTATTTGTTTGTGAATTGTGATGTGCATATTATTTATATTCTGTTTATTTATCATTTTTATTGAGCATTTATTTAATTATATAATCCGTAATTTAAAGAAAAAAAAAGAAAAAAGAAAAATCAGTGTAATATTACTCATTTTCCATTATAGCACTGTAGTTTGTGACTTGACCACTGCAACCAATTGGATTATTATTGAGTGTGGTGCAGCTTTTACTTAGCACCACTTCCAAACAAGGCCTTGGATTTTAGTGCTTCCTTAGCCCCAACTCCGTCATCTTCCCTGTGTCTTTTTGAATACTATTGATTCTGTTACAATGTAGTATTTATTCATAGTATTCATAGTTACTTTCTCAACCAAATGAAACACAAAGAGCCAATATCGTCTTCACTGAGATTCAAACTCATCTCCTTCCATGTGGGAGTGTAACCAAGTGCTACTAGACTACAATTCCTTTTGTTAGCGGTGGTAGTTCATAACTAAGTTGCATGCTTCTACCACTTGACATGATCTCTCCCGATTGAGACTTGTTTTCTGATTTTAAAGTCTTCTAAACTTTTTTATCAAACAATAATCTCTACTGATACGTAACTTTTATAGTTTTTTTTTTTTTTAACTCTTTACCAATCGAGATCTTAATTTACTATTTTAAAATATTATATATATTCTTACTTTTTACTTTATATTTTATTATTATAGAATATGTGTGTGTGTGATGTTCAAATGAAAACACATCCTTCCGTAAGAACTTGCAAACTAACATAAATGTACACAAGCGTTTATATAAATGCATACAAACTATTCCAAGGGTAGATTGTGTGCATTGTGCACTGAAATATAAGATTGTATGATTTGTATAAATGTATGTGCATTTATGTACACGTTCGCAAGTTCTAATGAGAGGAGGAGTTCTCATTTGAACATCATGCATTTGTGTAAATGTTTATGTGCATTTATGTACACATTCACGAGTTCTAATGAGAGGAGGAGTTCTCATTTGAACATCACACACACACATACACACACACACACACACACACACACTTTTATGGTAACTTGAAAAATATTTTTCAGAAAATAATTTTTTAAAAAATATCTCATTTAAAAAAAAATAATTTAATTTTCTAATGTTTGAAGGTCAGCAAACTATCTTTTAGGGGGTGAAGTGAAGGAAAATGTGCTTTTCTCGACAAACATTGTTTGGTTGGATGGAAAATGTGCTTTTCCATTGTTTGGTTGGATGGAAAATGTTTTCCAATGGAACTTGAGTTCCCAAAAGTGGAGGAAAACAAATTCCTTGCTAGGAGTTGGCATTTTGTTTTCCTTAGAGTTTGGGAAGAAAGTATTGAGCAATTGGACAACTTTACCCTCATCAAAATAATATAATTTATTATCACTATTAATTGTTAAGGGCATATTGATCTTTATAATCATAATTCCTTACCATTCCAAATCCAATCAAACAATGGAATTCATATTCCCAGTAATTTCTTTTTCACCAACCAAACAATGGAATCTATTTTCCTGTAATTTGTTTTTTCATGAAATTTGAATTCCATTTCCTCCAAATATTTTCCAGCGAACCAAACGGGTGTTACTGTTTGGTTGAAAATTATAAAATTGTATTTTTTTTTGGTTCATTTTCTTGAAAATGAACATATTATTTGTTATTAAAAAATACTTTGTAATAATAATAATAATAATAATAAGTGGTGGTGTAGCGATGATGGTGGTGGTATGGTATGATGATGTTGACGGTGGTAATAATAATAATAATAATCTGCAAACTAAAAAAAGATGAGAGAGAATGAAATAAAAAAAATTGAAAAATATTTCTCGACAAAAAATTTATGAAAACATTTTCTAACCAATTAATTTTTTTTCATTATCAGAATCAATATTTTATTAACTTTATTCTCTTTGAATATCCAAATACAAAAAAATATAAAAATGACTTTCAAAAATAATTTTTTTCATATTTCCAAACCGGCCCTTGACAGTAGAAAAGGAGAGTCACGAGCTAAGCCCTATTTCCCCTCTTCTCTTTTACGAGTCTCAGTCACTCTGATTTCTCAGTCTCTCAATTATTTCTGGAGTTTCATTGCTAAGGACTCGCAGGTAATCTCTCTATCCCGCTCCTCCATCTCTTCCATTACACTCTTGTTTTGTTTGTTCTTGTTCAATCGCATGGATTCATTCGATTCTAGGCATTTGTTTAGCTGAATTTTAGACAAGGATTGGAATCAGTGCATTGGAAATGTTAGTAACGGAGCTATGAGATCGTTCCCGGGGGGTTTGATTTTGAAATGTGGAATGTGTAGTAAAGCTTGTGCCGCTTTCTGTTTTTTTCTAGCGGGGAGTGAAAAACTAATTTAATTTATTTCGAGAATATTGTGAAATTTCGAGATAATTTTGCTACCGCTGGATGTTAGTGTTAACCTGTGAACTACTAAGATGATATCAGTTTGATACCGGTGTTCATCTGTTTGAAAACTAGGTCTTATATTGTGTTTTGAATTTTGTAGAGGAATGTACTCTCATATGGTTCAAACAGCCTTATAATTTCATGATTTTGTGCATCAACAGGATAACCTGTTCCTTCTCCAACTTGGACACCCTTCAGTGTATTTTTTTATGGCATCATCAGCATGCTTAATATGCTGTAACATGAACACATGATCTTTTCTACTCTCTGATTTTCAACCTAAAATAAGTATTTTGCTAGCTTAACTAGTGTTGTGAACCACTGTTAGCATCTGTCAGCATTTTTCAGTTCCATAAATTTGTTTCACTTCTCTTTTGATACAGTGCTATTGTTGGAGTATTTTGTTTCAACACAATTTTGCTTTTGATTGGCAGAAGATGAGTAGCTCAGATGAAGAATCGGACTTGAGTGAGTCTGAGATCAATGAGTATAAAGAAAAACCTTATGAGGAATTGAGGTCAGGTAAATACAAAGTAAAGGGTCCAAATGGGTGCCTTAGATGTCCGTTCTGTGCTGGAAAGAAGAAACAAGACTACAAGTACAAGGACCTCCTTCAGCATGCTACAGGAGTAGGCAAAGGTTCTGCAAACAGAAGTGTGAAACAGAAAGCAAACCATGTGGCATTGGCAAAGTATTTGGAGATCGATCTAGCAGATGAAGCTGAGCCACTGCCACAGCGTGCTGTTGCGCCAGAAGATAATAATCTGTATTGTTGGCCTTGGACAGGTATTGTTGTGAATGTATCGAAGGACAATGCAAACGGGACGGCAGTAGAAGAAGAAGATTATTGGTTAAAAAGGTTTTCCAAATATGAAGCTCAGGAGGTGAAAATATTCTGTGATGATAAGTCGCGGACTTCCCAAGTTGTGATCAAATTAAAAAGTGATTGGAATGGTTATAAAAATGCTATACTTTTTGAGAATGCCTTTGAAGCTGAGTGCCACAGTAAAAAAGAATGGATTGCTGAGAGGAGCTCACCTAGTTCACATGTTTATGGTTGGTTTGCAAAAGTAGATGATTACCAAGCAGAAGGGGCAGTTGGTTATTACCTTCGTGAGACAAGGCAATTGAAAACAATCACTGACCTTTTACAAGAAGAAAAGCGGGACAAAGATAAAATTTTGTCCAATCTAACCAATGAGCTTGACTTGAAGAATGAAAATCTTTCTGCATTGCAAACAAGATTCAATGAGAAGAACTTGTCTCTCAGTCGAATGATTGAGGAGAAGGACACACTTCACCGTGCTTTTTATGAAGGTTCTCTCTTGATGCTTCTTCCTCTGTTGATTTTTTTTTTTCCATTAACCATCTTATTATGAAAAAAAGTATCAACAACATTGGGTTTAGATGTTGTGGGCACATGTGCTCATCAATTGGTAGTTAGGTCATCAGTTCAAGCCCCAAAATGTCAAATTACTTTACAGGCAGAGTTAGTTCCTTCCCCAGGCCCCACATGATGTGGGAGCCTTATTTTAAGTCTTATGTGAAAAGGTGTGCTTGGTTGTATTAGTTGTGTGTGGACTCCTGAAGGATGTTGTATTCTGCTGTGTATCCATTTTAGATAGTGAAATTATCTGGCCCAAGATACAATAACCTAATTTGATTTTCTTCCATATATTTTTGTCTACTATGTTGTTTTCCCTGGATAAGGATCAGATAAGTTGCTATCGTAAATTGTGCTCTTATTTTGCAGAATCTAGGAAGATGCAGCGTCTTGCACGGGAGCATGTCCAGAGGGTGTTGCATGAACAGGAAACACTGAATTCGGAATTGGAGAAGAAGAAGAAGCAACTAGATTCTTGGAACAGAGAGCTGAATAAGCGTGAAGTCTTGACTGAGCGGGAAAAGCAAAAACTTGATGAGGAGAAGAAAAGGGTAATGATGAACACATCTCTCTATGTGGGATGTTGAGTAATATATATAAACATTTACTATTAGCTTAGGCTTTTAGTTGAGTTGGAGCGCATGCTTCAATTTGGAAGTCATGGATATTATCCTATGTGGAAATGTTCTGAGAATAGACAAATGCAACCAATCTGTTTGTTGATAATTGTTTTTGACTTCTGTTATAATATACAAATCACAGTAGTATTGTACAGCTTTGTGCTCATACTAAGCTCATAAACTTTTTATCAAGATTTAGAACATATTTTCCATAATTCCACAGTTATAAGACTCATTTATGACTTGATATTTCTGTACTTCAGAATGATGAAAGAAATTCTTCGCTTGAAATGGCTTCCAAGGAGCAGAAAAAAGCTGATGAGAATGTCCTACGGCTTATTGAAGAGCACAAGGTGCGTCACGATGAATTCTCAACCTCTCAGCCCCTAACAAATAATGCACACTAACAAGTAACCAAATATAATATAGGAAAAGAAAGATGTAATGAGTTAGCTAAAATCATGTTGTATAGAGTATGCTTAGATATCTTTTGCTTTTGTTTATTAATATGAAGCCTGCATTATTCTCTGCTATTTTTCAAATCTGCAGAGAGAGAAGGAGGCAGCTTTGCAAAAGATACTTGAGCTGGAAAAGGACATTGATGCCAAGCAAAAACTTGAAATGGAAATTCAAGAGCTTAAGGGAAAACTGGATGTGATGGAGCACATGGGAGGTGACGATGATTCAGCTGTACAGGAAAAAATAAAGGAAATGAAAGAGCAGCTGGATGAAAAAATTGAAGACATGAAAGATTTAGATGAAATGAATAATGCTCTTGTTTTAAAGGAACGCCAGAGTAATGATGAGTTGCAAGAAGCTCGTAAATTACTGATTCAGGTATGGTATGGTATTTGATTCAGTTCAAAGTGTCATATCCATAGCACCTTACTGAAGTATCAAGTATTATTCTTACCTCTATCTCTTCCGGTACTGGGGTTCATTCTCATTCCTGTTTTAAAAAATATATAGATCTGTTGACACTAGACAGTGAGCTTTTAATTTTCTTTGAAGGGCTTGAAAGATCTGCTGAATAGTGGCCGTTCTCATATTGGCATAAAACGAATGGGAGAAATTGACCAAAAACCCTTCCAGAACGCTTGCAAGCAACGGTATTCAAGTGAGGAAGCTGATGTGAAGGCCTTAGAACTGTGTTCTCTTTGGCAGGAGAAAGTGAAGGACCCTAATTGGCATCCATTTAGGATGATCACTATTCATGAAAAACTTGAGGTTTGCCCTCTACACTTGTGCCATTTTATTATTTCGTGCCCTTCAAGATATATTGTTACATTGCTGCAAATGCAGGAAATCATAAATGAGGATGATGAAGAACTAAGCAAGCTTAAGGAAGAATGGGGTGAAGAAATCTGTGCTGCGGTTACCAAAGCTTTGGAAGAGGTCAATGAATATAATCCCAGTGGAAGATATGTGATCCCCGAATTATGGAATTTTAAAGAAGGAAGGAAGGCCACACTGAAGGAAGTTGTCAGCTTCATCTTCAAGCAACTGAAGACGCACAAGCGCAAGAGACATGACTAGGTGTGTATCCAAGCCCACCATAGTGCCATCCTCCATTCCCTTCTTTAAATTTTGATAGATCTTAACATATGTCATGAAATTAATTCTAGGGGCTTAAGATTAGTCTAGCGAAAGTTGGGAAGCCTAATGTATCAAAAATAATAATAATAATTTCTGAAATGCAGCACTACACACCTTCACCTTTTGATGGTGTTTTTCTTATTGCAGGGTTATGCAAGTTATCAACACTCAAGAGAGAGAGACAGAGAGAGAGAGAGTAGCTTTCCTATCGGATTCAATAGCAGCATATTATGACCATGAATGTCATGTCTAGCATTCTAATTGACATCAAGTACACTTTTAAACAAAATGCTAGTTTTTTATTGACTCCAACTGTTATGTCTAGTAGTATCGTTTGCATCTAATCTATCTATGTATGTGAAACTTAATATGCCTGGTTGCTGCAATAATGACTGTTAATTTAGTTAATTATAGTGATATGCAGCATGGATATAGAAATCTTGAATTTTATAGAGATGGGGGCATGAAATGCAATTTTGGTAACCCAGCATGCAGGAAGGAAACAGCAAAGAAAGAGGAAGTTATGAAACTAATGCAGAAAGGAGAAATTGTTCTATATAAATAAACAACAAACATTTTGAATTAGTGTGTGTGTATACTGAGGCAACCTTAAAGCGCACACATGTACTTCACAAACAATCACCTATACTGTCACATATTTTGGTTTTTGTTTTTGTTTTTGTTTTTGTAGGTCACCAATGGGTGCTGCTGCTGCTATACTGTCCATTCTCAACGCCTAGACCATACAAGACACCAGCATACTTCTCCAGTGAGCCACTAAAGAAGTTGTCTTTCAACTTCCTGAAGGTACAAGCAGTGAGCAAGCTATCCGAGCCGGCTTGATGGCAGACGCCCACTCTCTCGACTTCCAACAGCTCCGCGAGCTTGTTCAACCCGCCATGGAGGCTGTTGCAGAACTTCATCAAGTGCTTGATGTCGAACACGACCGGGAAATACATGTTGATGAGGGCAAAGAACCCCGGCTGCGTCTCCGGCAACGCCTGGCAAGTCAGTATCTTCAGCAGGTACCCGAAATCATACCCGCTGTGGAATGTCACCCAGTGAACATTATCGTTCAACACAATCCCTGATGACATCAACAGCTCCCCGAATCTCCTAGCCTCGATCCCCTTCTCCGTGTTCTTCTCGAAGTCAATCCCACTCTGCCGCAGCAGCTCGATGGAATCGCTCGCGAAAACATCCTCGTTGGGATTGAATTCCCTGAAATTGAACTGCCAAATGCAGTACTTGTCAGTCCCACAAGTTGGCAGGTTTCCCTTCTCGTCCGAAAAGGTTAGCCCCAGTTGTATCAACTTCAACATGTCCACATTATCCTTCAGGGTTTGATAATGGTAATCGTTACTGTTCTTGAAACTCCCCACCGGCCGTAGAACAATGCCCGGAAACTCCGTATCCATGGCAATATACGGGTAATCGTCTACGATTTCTCTGATCAGATCAAACTCTTCTTCCAGGTTATAATCCCACACTTCTCTAATCTGAATCGAATCGCTTTTTGGCAAAAGCGACATCTTCCAATCAACCCAAAATTTCAATTCCGATTATCTCACAAAATTTTGTTTCCTACAAAAATTATCAAAAAAAAAAAATTCAATCTTTGCAAATTGCACCCAAATTTAGCACCAGCAAATCCAAATCACAAATAATTACCCACCATATGACCCCAAAAAAGCACCCTGAAGATGAAATTGAATCTTACCGTAAATCCAAAAAGTTTCGAGCTTTGAACCGTAAATGGAAAACGGGAAGGGACGTTAGGGTTTGAAATGGGAATTAACGAGCGGCGAAATGGGATAGATAAGAAAGGAGAGGAAATCAGGGCAGCAGCGGAGGATGGGTATTTATTTATTATAATTATTCTTTTTTTTTTTTCTTCCTTTTGTGTGTGTGTGTGTTTTTCTCTGCCAGAGACAAACAGGATGGGACCCCCTTCACTGTTTACCTCCTTCCAAACACACCGAGAAGATACAGAAAAATGTATCTCTCCTTTTCTGCTTTTTCTGAAATTCGAAAATTTTCTGTCACGAACATGGAAATAATGGAAACTACGGTTTCTATGACGGGGGATCAGCCCAGCACGTGTGGTGGTCTGTGGCCTGCGGAAAAAATGGAGGTTTTTTTTTTTTTTTGGGTGTTGTGGGTGTTGGGGGGGGGGGGAGAGAGAGATTTTTTTTTTCTTTTTTTCTTTTTTCTTTTTTCCTTTTTTTTTTCTTTTTTTTTTCTTTTTTTTTTTTGGGGGGGCTCGGGGAGAAATTTTCTCTCTTTTTTTGGAGATTTTTAGAAAGTAAGAGGAGCCGAGGAGGGGAAAGCGACTACCAAAAATAAAGAAAGCTCTTCCCTCGTCGGCAAAGAAAGAGGGAAAATGGTAAATATAGTGAGGAGGGTGAAGGTGATGAAGCAGAGCAAAACTAGTGATTTCATGCATTCATAACCAATGGATTGAGGGTCATAAGGGCCTAAGCGAATGGGGATGGGGATGTGCCACTTTTTTTTTTTTAATTAATATTTCTACATTATTATCGCTATGCTACATATTCAGTCATGACATGATGGATATATTATATACTTGTCAGTTATCACGTTAACTATAATAATAAGTGTTCATAATGTTGTTCATAAGTTTTATTCATTCTATTATTCTATATATCTATTGCAATATCAAATATTAAATGAATTTTGGGTTACAGGAATTTTATATGGTAAAAAAATATTTATACTTTGAAAAATTCTCCAAAAAAAAAAAAAAAAAAAAGATAAGCATCATGCGAATCAAGTAATCAACGCAATTGAAATGAGTTGCAATGTTGTTCACACAAATTTTCACTTTATCTTTTGGTTGCTCTAAGAAATAAGAATTCATTAATTGTATTAAAATTTTATTTCCATCTTATTATTTTCTCTATTTTGAAATGTCTAGCCCATCTAATGGACAATTTGTTTTGTCTAAAATACTTTTTTTTTTTCGTAATAAGCCAGCACTTTGAACCTCCGCAAATTATTATGTGGACCCAAAATACATAATTTACATACTAAATATTCACAATTTATATACTAAATATTTACAATTTACGTACTAAATGTTCACAAGTGAACATTCAGTATATAAATTGTGATGAATCCACCTTACAAAGTAGACTCAAGTCCATGGTATAACTATTGTTGAACCTCACAAGCTTAGATTAAGTTTATAGAAGTACTAGTTTTATACGCGCATTGCGCGAATGGTTAATGCCCAATGTTTATATTTAAATAAATATTTGAAAGTATATCAATGCAATATTATATAGGAGAAGTTTATATATGGGTAATTGAATGTCGATTTTTTTTATTTAAATATCTAACTCAAAGTATATGAATCCAATATAATATAAAAAATTCATTATAATTATTACTAAAATAAATGTTTGCAACCTTATAAAATCGATAGTCTAAATATTTGGTCTAAAAATGATAGTCTAAATAAATACTACTTTTAATTTGAATTTTTCTAAGTGTTCTTAATTTTCTTTAGAGTAACATTGTCATTGTCTTCATCTTTACTATTTGTTCTCTTCCTTTTTGTTGGTAGTGTGTTATTTGTAATTCGGTTATTGTTGGTTGCATAGATGACAACGTCATGCAATGAGATTATGATATAGGAGGTATGGACTTTCCTTTATGTAAAGAATCTTTGCATGAGAGAAAATAAACACAATATAATTAATGAATTATTTCTCTTATTTAATTTAATTTTTTGATAATTAATTTTTTCAAATAAAGGTGTTGTAGACACATAATTCTAAATTAAAGAAATACATATGTATCATTTGTTGTTGTAACTACTAATTTATTTAATTTAATAAGATTAAAATAGAGTGAAAAACTTAATTATGTCAAATTTGATTGATATGAGGTTCGAACCTAAGACATTTCTTATAGAAATTAATGGGTAAGTTAAAAGCTAACGGAATATTAACTGAGAAGATAATATTTAACGGAAAACTTAACGGATAATCATAAAAGTAAGGTTAAATTAGGTAATCTCTATTAATAATATTAATCTGAATTATCTTAATCATCTATTTGATTAAATAATTCATCTGAACCATCCATTTGATTAAATAATTTGACCGCCATTTTTTCTACCCATTTTAGGCCTAACTCTCTTTGGCTCTTATTAATATAGTAGATATATTATATAACGTAATATATTATAGAACTAATGTAGTATACTGTATATATATATTTGTATGGGAATGACTATTTGGTCAGCACAAGAGTAAACATTGTCATATGGTGCATACTTTATATGATGAGCAGAAACAATTTGTAATAAAGAGTCCTACTCTACAAGTTTAAGCCTGCCTTAACATTTATGATAATGTGAAGTTGATAAGTGGTTGAAAATCTCTTAGAAGAGCAGCAAAAGGGAAATAGCACAAAATATCCTATGCCCTCTTTTGGAATGGAAGAAGATATTGCTAAAGGGTAAAAGTTACGCAGTAGCCTTCAATCACACTAACACATTATCGTATTCATTACTTGCTCTCCGTAGAAACTGGGAGATATACACCTTCTGCTGCCAGCCAAATATTATCGGGGCGCTTCTCTCTTACACCACAAACCTGCAGAATAAACGTGTGGAAGTAGTTGTTAGAGATTCTACTACGGTATATATACAGTGACAGGAAGACACGATCCAATGATAAAAAGGGATGCGTCTTGTGATCACCTCTTGCTGGCCCCCAGCAATGCGGGTGTACTTCTTGTCATGACTGTGTAGATACCCTCCAGTGTCCACGTGACGGAGCCTGATCCTTTGATCTTGCCTCCAAGTTTTCCCACTTCCTTCAATTTCAAGTCTGATAATCAAAAGCAAAGAGATTACAAACCCAACAATAATCTTAAAAGAAGGCAAAGGAATAAATCAAAATATAGTCAATACTCACTTCCAGAAGTCCCCAGTATCAGAATTATTGTCATCACCAAAGCAGCTAACCTGCAATTTTTTTAATGGTTATGAAATGCAGAGTAATAACTAAGTGCTAATTCCTGGATAGGAGTCGGTGATGATCAAAAAGGGAAAGAAAAAAACAAGATAATCATGCCCATCAATAAGACATTTTTGAGAATATGGACTTGATAATGAAACATAAATAATTTAGAGCAAATTCCACTTTTAGTCCTCAACTATTGTGACATTTGCCACAATTAGTCCTATTCTTTTAATTTTGCCACATTACATCATTGACTTTCATTTGCTTGCCACATTTAGTCTTCCTTTTAAAATGTTGTCATTTCACAATTTAATAAAGAGTGCTAACTAGTAATTTTATCATTCAAGCCTCTTATCCGAACATGTAATTTCCCTCCCTCTCTTGTGAACTCTCCTAATTGAATGATGAAATTTCATATTAGCCATATTTATTAAATGGATATTTAATTGGATGAATAAATTTGGAACAAAATCAATAGTCAAGTGACCATTTATGTCAAATTGAAAGTCGATGATGAAAATTGATAAAGGCCAACAGTCAAAAGACCATTTCTGATGCAATTGAAAGTTGACGATAAAAATTGGTAAATGTTAATAGTCAATGGACCATTTCTAATAGTCAATGTTAATAGTAAATGTTAATAGTCAATGGACCATTTCTAACTCTGACAAAATTAAAAGAGTAGGCCTAAAGCCACAATAGTTGAGGACTAAAAGTGGAATTTGCTCATAATTTTATATGATTGCAGCCCTGAATTCTGAATAATCATGAAGCATTGCCAAAGTTCTGAACTGGTCAACATGTAGGAGTGTAGGGTAAATGGTGTTCAAGCTGGTTCAAGTGTATGGTATAGAGTGAAACCACATTCACTTCAAAGAATATTACTTCATACATAGAAGAAATAGAATAAGGGATTGCATTATATTTTCTGACAATAAGACATAATGAATCCAATGACATTCACATTACAGAGCCTACTAACCTCCAGATTGCCAGATATGGGAGATGCATGAAGGTGACTGTGCAGCCATCTCCTTGTCCTCATATGCTGCAGTCTGATAATACTTCCTGTTTTAATAGCATCACCTTGCTTTGCAGGTGAGTCCAGAACTGGCCTAACAATCTGACAAAGGAAAGGCCAACACAATCTCAGAAAACTATGCACTTTACCTCTTTAAATGCTAGACCCAACTATTTCACTCCAATATGAAAACACAAACGAAGATGAAAGGAATAATCATTGGCCTACCCAGTAGCTGTTGGCATCATCTACACCAGGAAAACCAGTGACTGACTGCTGCCCGCTGCCAGAACCATATGGCACATCGTGTGAATGCAACCGGAACTTAGTCCTCTCGTGCATCAACTTGATTGCTGACCCATAAGAAATCTTCCACACAATCGAAACCAACCTAATTAGACTGAAGCAATAAAGTTCCAGAAACTAAACACCACACAACAACAGTAACCGAAGCTTTCTTTTCACAATACTCAAATATGCTGTGTCTGGCTGTCTGCATTACTCTGTGTGTATTAACTCAAATCTGGAAAGCATGATCTTTATAATTCTTCGATACAAAGTGCATATCCATACAATTTTAACTAATTAACTAAACAGTGGAACCCCCAAATTATGGCAGGATGAAAGAAATTCAACTTTTATACAAATGAAATGTGGCTTTAAACTATTCAAATCACTTCACAGGTTGAGAAATAAGAAAATACTTTCTTAATTTACATATAAATTAGGATAAAACGCATATTACCTGGACACCTTCAGAAGCTGCGGATACAGGTGTTGAGCTGAAATCGGTGTCGAGGTTAAGGAAGAGAAAGATGGCGAGAGCGAAGAGAGAGAGTGCCATCAATAGCAGCAGCACTATGAACCAGGTAGTTTGCCAAAACGGCAGAGTTTCGGACAAAGCGGTTTCGCGGTACACTATCCGGGTCGGGTTGGAAGATGGTTGACTCGACGAGAATGTGGACGGCGGTGCCGACTTTCTGCGGGTGAGATTTTGATGTTGCTGCTTTTGCGGGCCTGATGGAGCCACGGTGGAAGTTATTGGCGGATTTCCGATGGAGATCCGACAACGGTCCGGTTGTGAGTCGGGTTTTCCGGTGATGGCTTCACCCTATCTAATGTTTCGTCTTTCGTCAATTTTGATCGGTGGTTTTAGAAGTTTCCAGAGCACTTGGTTCTATACTTGTATTTAGTAATGCAACGTGGAATGAGAAGTTTTGACCAACTATTTGCCTCCACGTGGAATTCTAGTGACGTGGGCGTTTGTGATTGGATAGTTAAGTTGTTCCTTTTTGACAGTTAAGTTGGTTCATGAGTCATGATTCAACTTATAAATGCATAGACATAAAGTACATTTTTATTATATATTATACTAAAAGTACATTTTTAATACGCTAAATGTTCATTTTTTAGATGAAACTTTTTTCTGAAAATATTTTAAGAATACATTATTTGAGCATTGAAAGTATATTATTTAGTATATTACTAAATAATGCAACGTGGGATGGGGAGTTTTGACCAATTATTTGCCTCCATATGGAATTCTAGAGACATGGGGGGTTTCTGATCGGATAATTAAGATGGTTCCTTTTTTTATAGTTAGAGCATCTCCAATAAGGGAATTTTACATGATTTTGCAGCTTTTAGATCTACGTGAAAGAGAGAGTGTTGAGCTCCTCATGCAAGACCCAAGTTTTTAGTAGGTCTTGCATGAGAGAGATGGAAAAATGCTACTTACTGCTTTTGTGCGCGTTAATCTATACTTTTTTTTAATTTACTTTTCAGCTTTTGTTTTTATCTTTTTTTTTTCTTTTCCTCTCATCTTCTCTTTCTTAATTACACTTGTAAAAACTACATAAAAACTACAACTATTGGAGATGCTCTTAGAGCATCCACACTAATGGATTTTGTTGCATTCTTTATGGAGCCCATGATGAGGTGGATGTGAGAGAAAAATGAGAGAGAATCAAATTTTAACTATTGCAAGATATGGTTTTTTTGTGGGCCCAAGTAGCTAGAGAGAAGAAGGAGAGGAAAACTTTGGTTTTGTGCCAAGTGCCACCGACAATGCTGTCCCTCCCCCCCTTTTCTTTTTCTTCTATTTTCTCATTCCCACTCTCTCTCATATGTGGCTTCTACAAAAATTGCGCAAA
Source organism: Ipomoea triloba (assembly GCF_003576645.1). NCBI lineage: Eukaryota > Viridiplantae > Streptophyta > Magnoliopsida > Solanales > Convolvulaceae > Ipomoea > Ipomoea triloba. The sequence goes on along the minus strand of NC_044926.1, from coordinate 8,448,428 downwards.
AAAAATCAAACTGATATGGATGCTCTTAAAGCATCCACATGCAATAGGGTTTTAGGGGTGGATTTTGATGAAGTGGAAGGATAGAGAAGAAGGAGAGATACGATTTTGGGTTTCCCTGCATGCACTTGGTTTTTTATGGACTCGTAGTAGAGAGAAACAGCAGAAGAAACGGACAGTGTTGCACGTTTTGCGCACTACAACGCCTAGCTGGGCGCGTGCAGTGCACGTGCCGACTTGCACGTTAACTGTTTTTTTTTTCACTTTTTTGCGTCAAATTTGCTTTTTTTCTTTTTTCTTCTCCTATATCTCAACTAGTTGGCACCTCAATAACCAAAAAAAAAAAAAAAAAAAAAGAAAAAGAACTCCTATTGAGGTTGCTCTTTAGTCATGATTCATGAGTCATGATTCAATTTATAAAGTGAACTACTGACATAAGGTACATTTTAATTATAATAAAAAGTACACTTTTATATGCTAAATATTCATTTTTTAAAGGCACTTTTTTTGAAAGTATTTTAAAGGTACATTATTTGAGCATTGAAAGTATATTATTTGGTATACTACTAAATAATGTACATTCAATACCCAAATAATGTACAAAATTTATGGTCCACAATATAATTTGCTCACCTTAATACAAATATGCAATAGAAAATTTATCTAATGTATATATTAGCACCAATATTTTTTGTAATAAATACAATAATTACATGGTGTCCGTGTCTAGTTGCATATGATATTATTATAATAAAAATTTACTGTATTATATATAATTTAAATAATATACATAATTGTATAATATAAAAAATACCAATATCATTTAACACTGCATAAATCTAAATAATATTTGTTCATATTTAAAAAAAATATTTGTTCATCAAAGGAAATATACAAGTAAAAAAAAAAAGGAAAAAGAAATGTTCATTAGCTGGTACATAAGATAATATGATATAAAATCTGCGTATGTGTTTGGTATGAGTTTGGTGCCTTTTTGTATCATGTTTCTTCTCATTGGCCACATGCTCGAGTAAGATTCAAGTGATCATTACAACGTAATATGTAATAGTGTGTGATGATATACACACACGTTAGGGTGGAGTTAAGCAGGTTTGGAACAGAGACATGAACATGTACAACAATATACTAACCATTCATTCTTGAGACATGTTTAAGAATGGCTAAACGGTTAAACACTGATACCTTTGATTTTTTACCCCTTTTTACCCCATACTTTAACCATTTTTGATAACAAAGTGCTTTAGTTTGAGTGGAATCTATGATTTGTTTGTGTGGTTTGATGTTTCTAGTCTAGACAAAATAAGGCACAACGAGTCAATAGGAGGCTTCTTGGAGCATAAAGGAACAATTTTGGAAGTCGGGATTTCACTCAAGGAGATCTAGAGCAAGGTAGCGGAGAGGATGTTTGAAATCGTAGGCAAACGGCCTCACACACGGGCGTATGTGAGGCCGTTTGCCCCCGTCGCCCTACAGGATTCAGCAGGCTACCATACGGCCATGTACACGGTCGTATGGTAGGCCGTATGCCCTGTCCTCTGCACAGTATTTAAGCGAAATTTTTGCATTTTGTACAAAGTTCGAAACCTAGCTAGTTTAGAATTATTTTTCTTCATTTCCTTAGCACTTATTAGACTAGATTAGCTTAGATTTACTCTTAGAAACTCTTAGGAGCATTGAATACAAGGATTTGAAGTGGATCTCAACATCATTTCTCTTCCATTTTAATACAAAAGTGGTCTATTCCTTCATCTCTTTTCTCCTTTACATTTATTGTTATTTAACGCTTTCTTTGCTTGATATTGCTATGTCTACTCTAGAAATGAGTGAGTAGTCCCTTGTATGAGTTAGATTTGGTGTTTATTACTCTTATTGATGTTATTTATGTGATTATTGCATAAAGGGGATGAACACCCATTTAGGATTCTTGAGTTTGAGTTGGGTTATAATTCTATCTATCAATGATTATTGCGTAGTGATTGTTGTTTGTCTTTGGAAAGTCTTCCATCACAATGAGAATTGGACGGAAGACTTGAGTCTTCCCAATCTCAAACCCAATTTCCTTACTATGGAAATAGGGGTAGATTGAGACTTACAAAACTTTTGTTTTTAAAGAATTTAGGATGATACACCATGGAAATGGGGCAACCTTTGTTCTAATCCTTGTGGAACTTGGATTCTTTAGTGATTGCCTCAAGAACCTAGGGTTAATATTTTTCCACCAATCTAAGTATCAAATGCATCAATAGAGTAATACACCTAGTCTAACACATCTTTCCCAATTGAATTTAATCCTTGATTTAATCTTGTTTTCCCTTAATCCAAAACACCAAAAACACTCTAGTTTTAATCCAAAATCAAATATGATTTACTTGGATCCTTATGGATTCCAAGACCTTAGTGCCTAGAATTTAGGTAACAACTTTCTACGTGCCATAAACCCCAATCATCGTGGTTTGACATTCACACCCGTTTTCACCATCCCATTAATATTACATCACTTTTTGGCATCGTTGCCTGGGATTGGAAATTTGGTTGTATTGAGTTTTTACTTTTATTTTCTAGCATTAAGGTTAGTAAATCCTTAGGAAATCAAGTATTTTATTTTTACTTGTTGTTTTACTTTGCTTTAAGTTTTATTTTCACTAACTCATAACCAAATTCTCCCAAGAGTGTCTTTGATGGTGCATGTTAGTAGGTTTTCAATCAAGAACATTTAACCATGGAGGGGTATGATTCCCATGAGCAAAGCTTGACAAGGCTCTTATGTGTTACTAGTCGAAAGCAAGCTGGATTATCTGACTGTACCGTCACTAATATTTTTGTTTTTAATAAAGTGTTTTTGTAACACGACACGTAAGTTACGTTGTATATTCCTTACTCACAGTCTTCTTGCTACAAAATACCTTCATCAGTTCCTACCGACATTGTTCCATTCAAACTCCAACGCTATATATTCATTGGGTGGGGGTGGGGGTTGGGGTGGGGGTAGGGGGAGGGGTCTAATGATTCTTTCTCTTACTAAAATTCACACATTAGTGTTGTAGTACTAGAAAACAGGAAAAAAGAATTATTAATTACCCATGAACAGGTTCACAAAAATTAACCTATAATGACATATTAATAATATATCATAGAATGACTATTAATAAGTAAATTTCGAAAAGATGCAAACTTACATCTATTTTTAATAGGAAAATGAATTTTTTTAAAAAGACCCCTTAAACTTTTCCTCAAAAAGTCAATTAAACTCTCAAACTTTTAAAATGCGTAATTAAGCCTAAAAACATGGTATGTTGGTGCATCAAAATTAAAAAACTGGTTAGTGACATGTAATAGTAGAACACTGTTACCAATTCTGGACTTATCTAATTACTCCAGCCACCATATCAACATCCTCATGGCCAACAAACAAATAACCTATGCAATCATTGTAGTATGAGTAACAACCATGTACATTCATACACAACTAGTTCATATTGCTTTGATTGCGCATTCCTATATTGAATATAATGCAAGGTAATTCCTAGGTTGTGCATTGATTTTAGAATCTTTTGCAAACACAACTTGAACACCTACATAGCTTAGTTAGACTAACACAACTAGCAACGCACAACTGTACCTCTGGGAGTGCACCAATGCACATCCTCACAATCCACGATGCACCACTCCCGACAAATATCCCCCAATGACCAAAAAAGAAAATCCTTAAATGCATACCTGATGCCCTCCAACCAATGCACAATCTAAAGCCCTATATTGCACCACACCTAGCGCTAAAATGCACATCGCAACGGCCTACAATGTACCCCCTAAAATTACAGACTCGTCAGAAAACCTAATCAAAAGTGTACTCTAACGAACCACCACAAAAAAAAAAAACAACAACAAAGAGAACAAACTTGAAACTATGCCGAGTAATCACTAGTTCACTACCAATGATGAAAAAATTCAAAAAATTCAAAAAAAAAAAAAAAAGGAGAAGGAAAACGAGGACAAATTCAGACAAAAACAAACTATTGGAAAATCTCTAAAATCACATAATAAAAATGTATAACGAAACACTATGTAGATAATCCATCTTTACATATATTGCGTTTATTATTTAGAAAATGTTCTTTCACCCTCCTAAATTTCACCTCTAAATTTTCTCTTCATGATGCGACTTTTACTCATTGGATGCCAATGAATTAGGTAACCAACACTAACCAAGGAAAAAAGGGTAAAATTAGCCCCCTAAGTCAACCAAATAGTGCGACAATTAGGTCCCTAAGTGAAAAAGTCTCATTCAAATCCCCTAAACCGAAAAAATTGTTCAATTAAGTCAAAAATAACTTGTTTAGTAGGTTAATTCTCCGTAAGTTTGACATGCGTCCTTTTTTAGTTTTTGTTTTTTTTTTAAAAAAAATTTTATTAGAAATAAAAAAAAAAAACAATATAGCAGACAGCCGGTGGCTGTCGGCCTGTCGCCGTCACAAAAAGAAATACGGCCATGGACGTCTTCTAAATCTGGAATGAAGCGGCGCTACTTGCGTTTCAGATGGCCATGGTTGTCTCTGGTGAGACAGCCATGGTCATGATTTTTTTTAAGACGGCCATGGCAGCCGCCCTCGTTCCAGATCTGGAAGACGAAGACAGCCACCGGCTGTCCTTGTGGCTGTATTATTTTTTAAAAAAATTAATTTTCTAATAAATAAGTAAATAGTTTTTTTTTTAAAACAAAAATAAAACTTAAAAAAAACAAAAAATTAAGAATGACACATGTCAAACCTACAAAGAATTAACATGCTAAACAAGTTAATTTGGACTAATGGAATAATTTTACTGAGCCAAGCACCTTGTGCTTAGATGACATGTAGTGACTCTCCCTAAATGGGAGGTCATGAGATCGAGCAGAGGCTAATGGACTCTTTGTGCTTCAATAGGTTGAGAAAGTATAGATGAAAAGATACTACAATGTAATACGGTCAGTTGTATTAAAAAAATGAATAATTTTACTGATTTAGGGGATTTAAATGCAGCTTTTTTTAAGAGACCCAATTGTACTATTTGGTTGACTTAGGGCTAATTTGACTTTTTTTACCCACTAACTAATAAATAAATAGGGATAAAGGTCAAATACACCATCAAACTATACCCAATTGTGTAATTAGGCCCTTCAACCTCATAAAAGCTCCAATTAAGCCCTCAAATTTGTTGTTTTGGAGCAAATAAGCCCTCTAACTTATTTGTGACCTGTAATTGCAGGCCAACTACAATTTCGGCCAACTCCAGCGAATTTCTGGCGGACAAAAGCCAAACTATCAACGATCGGTGATCGTCATGGTCGCCGACCGTGCAAAAGGCGACTCCGGCAGTTGGTCGCCTTCTGCACGACTAGTAGGACGCCACCGGCGACCGTGACGGTCGCAGGTCGTTGATGATTTGACTTTTGTTCGCCGAAATTTCGTCGAGGGTTGTCAGAATTGTAGTTGACCTGCAATTACATGTCACAAATATGTTAGAGGACTTATTTGCTCCAAAATAACAAATTTGAGTGCCTAATTGGAGCTTTTTGAAGTTGAAAGGCCTAATTGCACAATTGTGTATAATTTGAGAGTCTATTTAACCCTTATCCCAAATAATTATAATTACTAATTACATGGTGACACCTTAGGAGGAAAAAATTTATAGGAAAAATATATGATGAGTTTGTAGCATTTTTTTTTTTTTTTTTTTTTTTTGGAAAAATAAAAAAGTAAGAAATACGTTACAGTTGTTAAATTTAGAAACAGATTATAGAGAAAAGAAAAGAAAAGTGGAGAATGGAGATAAAATACACTTCTGGAAGGCGCAGCCCGCAGCAATCACAATTCGATTCCGGCTTAATCATAGTACGGAGTATTCTCAGAAACCTGGTACCTAGTACATTCTTTACCAAATTAGACATTTCGGCAACATTTTTCCTTCGAAAGTCTTCAAAATCTTCGGGGACAACAATGTCAAATCGTTCCACGACACCCCAAAAACTACATTGGTCAACAGTCCACATCTCAGTACATAGTAACACATCAGAGCTGAAACCGCTTTTGGCCTAAGCTTGCATGGCATTCAATTGATCAGAGTCCCAAAAAGGGCAGAAAAATTCCAAAGAACCGACTTCACGGATTCCAAATCCGGGATTGTGCACTAATTCATAAATCTGCTAGAATCCGATATACCCCCCTACCCTTCTCTCTGCTTTTTTATATTTATTATTTATTGTATATTTCTTGAATTTGCTGGATTTGGTGTTTCGGATGATTTTTAGGGTTTATCAGAGTGATATGAAAGTTGGGGCTTTGAGTTCTTGGACTCTGAATTTTTGATTGAGGGCTGATTCTTGAGAAATGGTGGTGGCTTCTTCTTCTGCTACCCCTCCTTCAGAGAAAGACCTTGAGGAGGAGGTCATAGATTATGGGGTTAGGCTTTTCACACCCCCTTCTTCTAATGATGAGCTTCTCAGCATCCTCGATGTAAGGGTTCAATTTTCTAGTATCTACATGCCAAGATTCGATTTTTATGTTTGTTTTGTGCTTAAATTCAGTTACTCAGTTTTGCTTCAGTTACTAGCGGTGATGTTTTGAGTAGGTGAAATTTGGGGTTCTTTTTCTTAATTTGTGCAGTTAGTACCCACATCCCTAATTTATTGTTTCTTTATTGCTTGTGTCTTATATAGAAAGGACCAATAATTTTCTTTGTGTTTTCTTGCTTGTTATCTGTTGTTTTGGCATAGATGTGTTTGGAACACAAAAAGCTTGAATTTGATTGCGTTGCCTGTGCATTGATGGGGGAACTTCCAATGGCTTTCTGTTTGGTTTGGTGTTTTCCTTAAATTGCATTTAAACAGAGTCTTGAATGTTTTTTTAGGGTAATAATTAATCTTAGGAGGTTTGTTTTTAGCTCAAAGTTCAGGTCTTTTTTTTTTTTTTTTTTGGTCTTGTTTACTTGATGCCTTGATGGTACTGTATTTAATTGAAATTGCAGCTTTGTAGGCATTCTTTTTTGCATCAATATAAGTGAGTATGTCTGATGATTTACCTGTTCTTGAACTTGGTTTTATTTGTATTGCTCAATGCATCACTACTTGCACATCATTAATGTATGATTGCTCCAATTTGACTTCTCTTTGGGCCATTTTGTTTCTAGAAAGTTGAATCCCTACTAGTCAGTGTAGGGCAAGCCCCTTCAGAGACCATGAGGAATGCGCTTCATCCAATAATGAAAGCGCTAATTGGTTCAGAGCTTTTGGGACATTCTGATGAAGCTGTAAAAGTTTCAGTTGTATTGTGTCTCAGTGAAATAATGAGAATAACTGCACCACGTCAACCTTACGATGATGCTGTAATGAAGGTATCCCAGTGGGATTTTCTGTATTTCTCCTTCTGTTATCCTTTATGCTTCCTATTTTTATTTATTTAATTTTCAATAGCTTTCTAGCACTTTACAAGCATTTTCAGTTTAGACTTGAATTTTTGTTGCTGTTTCAGGAAATTTTTCAACACATCGTAGGAACATTTGAAAAGTTATCAAATGTCAAGAGTCACTGCTATTCGAAGGCTGCACAAATTCTTGACAATGTTTCAAAGGTCAGGGCATGCGTGATGCTTTTGGACCTTGAATGTGACACAATGGTTGTTGACATAATTAAACTATTCCTCAGGATCATCAGGTACCAACCTTCAATGTGTTCCTTTTTATTGTAATAGTTGAACTGACAACCTTCTAAGACATTTATTGACGTTTCAAAATTGATAAGCTTCAGGCAAAAAAATCATTCCCTATGATTTTATTTAGGTTTTTATAATTTGAATTCAAGCTCAAATACAGCAGTGTAGTGCAACTATTATTTTCTCTTGATTTGAGGGTGAACTTTGAAGCCTTGATGATAAGTGAACTTTTCTTTTGTTGTATAGTCATAGCAGAGTTAATACTCAAAATGGTCCCTTGACTATTTCATAATTCCCAAATTAGTCCTCGACTATCAATTCATCTAAAATGATCCCTCAACTATGTAAAGTTTTGCTTATTTTAGTCCTCCGTCACTTACATTGAGGCCTAAATTGAGTAAACTTTGCATAGTCAAGGGATGATTTTGGGTGAATTAGTAGTTGAGGACCAATTTGAGAATTATGACATAGTCGAGGGACTATTTTGGGTGTTATCTCAGGCGTAGCAACTTAGTTTTGTTTATTTGTGCATATAGTATGTTCACGCTTATATAGGTTCCAGTATATAATGCCAAGTTTTGGGAATTGGTTAACATTTTCATCCTGCTGTTTTTTTTTTTTTGGATGGAAGTATACACATTTTTATTTTTCTGCATTTTTTTTTCTCATTGATGTATCCATTAAATTGATTTTAAATTTTGGCTCAAGCTCCTCTCATGCCAATGATGTATTCACAAACATGGAAGACATCATAATTTGGATCATCAAAGAATGTGATGAAGTTTCAGGAGAGCTGTTAATGCCCCTTGTTGATAGCATCAAGAATGAAAATCAGGCAATGATGCTTTTGTCTAACCCTTTCTTCAACCATTCTTGTTTTCAATTTCTTTAAATCTTATCTTAACCTTGCCTTCTCTCTCCAGACTGTTTCACCTGTTTCGTGGCAGTTGGGACAGAACGTCTTGGAAAAGTGTTCTTCCATAATCAGACCTTATGTAGTGGAAGCAGTAAAATCAAAGAGCTTGGACATTAATGATTATGCCGGGATACTTTCCTCAATATGCCATGAAGTGCCTGAGGGAGAAGACAAGGTATGTTGAGTTTATAGCTATGTATTTCTTACCAATCATACCTTCTTTTTTTTTTTTTTTTTTTTTTTTTTTGGGTTCTGAGTTTGTTTTTATTTTATTTTTATTGTTTGATGAGTCTGATACTCTGACAAGTTGACATTTCTGGGGTAGTTTGACCTTGTTTACGTGTTTAACTGTTTATATTTGTTTGTACATGCATATGGCCCATATATCCCTGTAGTTTATATTTATTTCATTTTTTGAGAGTTTACATTATTTTTATATTATAGCACAGGTATGTTTTAACACTACATCATATACAAGTTTTATTCTCTTTCTACACTAGATAGTCAAAGTACAGATTCACACTACAAAATATGCAGAGTTAATACCCAATTTAGTCCTTGATTATAATGGTTTTTCTCGATTTAGTCCTAAATGTCTTTTTGTGCTTAATTGAGTCATTGACTTTGATGGTTTTACCTAATTGAGTCATTGGCTATCAGAATCAATGACTAAATCGAGAAAAAATCACTATAGTCTAGGACTAAATTGGATATTAACCACTATAGTTGAGGGCTAATTTGGGACTTTGGGTAAAATCACTATAGTCGAAGACTAAATTGGGTATTAATAGATGGGAAATTACCAAACTATAGTTATAGAGGACTCAATTAGGTAAAACTATCGAAGTCGAGGACCTGTTTAGGACTAAATCAAGAAAAACCATTATAGTCGAGGGTTAAATTGGGTATTAACTCAAAATAATGAAAATGTGCACATATGTGCAAGTATTCATGAGAATGGTGGTATATAAGATGTTTATATTTCTACTTGCTAATAGAATTGCCATGGATTCATATGCAACCCTCCAAGAAGCCATGCAAATTTGATGAATAAAGAAAATTGTGGTCTAGCTTTTTCACTTTTATCTCCTGTGGCTTCATTGTTTTTTTGGGATCATGGGGGATGTCCCTAATAGTTGAAACCTAAAAAGGGGAGGAAGAAAAAAGTAAAAAGAAGCAATGCCAAGGATGAAGAAACAGTAAATACCTTAATTGAAACGCTATACTTTCACTGTTTCATGATCTTATTCTGCTATCCACCTTATCTGAGGGCTGAGGCCATGATGTTCCCAGGTCTGTTCCTTCCGTCTAATTTATAATCGGAAAGGAACTGTGTCAATATATTGTTTAATTGGTTATCTGTTGCTTGTTTACTAATGTTAATATAATGAGTAATATATATTTCCTGAATTGATCAGATGGAAAATGAGAATGGACCTCTTGCTGCATGCCCTGTGGAAGTAGTGTCCAGCGCTCAAGTTCCTCCAGTATTGCAACAGGATGACGCGCCAACTTCGATAGATATTAGTAACAAAAACCAGGAATCTGAAAACTCATCAAAGACATTACAACGCTGTCATCAGATTGAGCATCTAAAAGATACCGGTCCTGAACATCATAGTTTAGAAGATAGGCAAGCAGGATCGAATACGAGTGGACTTCCAAGAAAAAGGGGTAGGAAGCCCCTGAGAAAACATGATGAAGCTTCAAAGGAGTCACCTTTGCTACCAGAAGATGAAAAGCAGACTGCAACTGCTATGCTTTCACCAGAAAGTGCGGGCACTGTTCATCCGGTTTCTACTTCATCAAAAGGCAATAAGGATGGGAGCACTCGAAAAAGAGGACGTCCAAAGAAGAATCAGTTGGATCTGTCTTCGAAAAAAGGATCTGAGGTGACCACTACCAAGGCAAAACGTAGGAGGGGCTCTGGGAAGAATGAGCCATCTGCCCAGTATAACTCTGAGAAATCTCCTGATTCAATGGTTGTCATTAAAAAGGAAGATGAAATTCTTAGTGCAGATAAGTCGTCATCACCTCAAAATGAAAATCTCTCAAAGAAAACTGCCAAAGCTAACTGCTTGAGCAAGGAAAATGCTGGCAACAGAGAGGTATCCTGCTACTATCTGTTCTCCTAGATCTCGGTTTAGTGTAATCTTTGTGGCTCCATCTGTTTGGTTAGCTGAGTATATATACATCTACGTCTATCATGCCATCAAGATACTTTATAGATACTTGTGCAAAATGCTACATCCAAAGCTTTGTCTCATGATTTAGTCACTAGAAATTAAAGACTTAGCCTCTTTGACCCACAAAAGTACCTCTAGAAATTGCATTTCTCTGATAATCTAAATGAGCATAATCTGATCACCGTATGTGTTTAAGGAACTTCACAATAGTTCAGCTTTGAGATTTTGTACTTTATTGTATTTGCTAATGTTACATCATTTTCTACTATCACTATTTGACACAGTAGGCTCACAAGCCTAAACAAATATGTGGATTTTAAAATTTCATTCAGGATACTGAGAAGATTGCTGTAATCAAGGCCAGCCATGGTGAAGAGTTGGTTGGTGCAAAAATTAGAGTTTGGTGGCCAATGGACCAAAAGTAAGTGCTTTATAGAATGATAAACGTCATTGCCAACTGACCATTGTAAATCTGTTCCGTTAATTAAAAAACATAGGCAGAAGTTCTCCTCAATTGCTGTTACCTTGTGTTTGTCAACTTCATATACAATTATAAGAACTTGACTTTAGGCCCAAGGGAACCAGTAATGGCAGCCCTTTGATGTATGTCATGGAAAGTACTCCAATCGTATGGTGAATATGTGCTGGTTGTGTTATGATTCATAAACTTCAGCTTTTGGTTTGTTCTGTTTAATGTATTGAAAAAGTACTAAACATTGCCTAATCCTAAGTTGAGGTATTTAAAGTATTTGAACATAGAAGTCAGAACACAAACTTTGCTACATGTTATGCTGATTTCTTTTCTGGCAGGTTTTATGAGGGCGAGATTTCTTCTTTCGACCCTGTGAAGAAAAAGCACAAGGTAAAATTCAATTCTTATGTTGCCTGATATGCTCATATTTGTGTACATTTATCTCCTTAACTTCGAATGAATGATCTTCTTTCGGGATGTATTCTATGCATGTTTTTGTGTGTGTGTGTTCTAAAGGTTTGATACTCTTGTTTACGCCAAAGAAAAAGAAAAGGAAAAGTACAGGATATTCCCCTTGTATAAATGTCCTAACGCCAAATAGCTTGAGAAGAAATTCCATAATATTCCAGCACTTGGCTTAAAAAAATCTCGGCAGTACTACTGTGAAGCCCAAAACATTCTGCACTACCTTCCTCCTACATATAATACACTATCCAAGCCACGGACAATTGCAAAAAACTCAATTTTGGCGGTCTGCTACCTACATTAGTCAGCTGATCCAAGAAATGAATACTTGGGATATCATATTAATAAACATTTGTACACATTAGAGAATGGTTGAAAAATTCAGTATAAATTTTGATTTTCCCAATATACAATTATAATTTCCTAAGTACTTTCATAGTCTCTGTTCCCGTGGATCCTGCTGTATATTAATTTAAGCCCTAAAGCATAGGAAAAGAAATGATGAAAAGCATGTTGACCTTTTTTTCAGCAATCAACACATCCCTTGGGAGAGAGCATACATTGGTTTGGCATTGTTATGAATTGTAAATATGGATAGATTGTGATTACATGACCTTAGGGATAGTTAGCATGATCCTAGGGATAGGATAGCATAATTGTAGGGATAATATTTCCTTTTCTATATTCTTCTACATGTATAAATAGCTGTATGTATCACTCATCATATATGAAATATAGTACTCTTCATGGTATCATTACCAGGTTGAGAGAATAAAAAAAAAAAAATCCTATTTTTTGGTTATTTTTTTTCTTTTTCCGGCATATTCTGGTAGGGTTCCGACCGTCGTGCTCCGACATAGTCATCGCCTACCTAGGGAGGTGTGACGTTGTCCGGCGACCTTGCCTGAAAAGTTTGGTGGCGAGAAATACAACACGTGCCACATGCGTCGAGGAACACTTCGCTGTCTCCCCACGGCGTGTGAGCCTTTTGTGGTGGCTAGATTGTTTTTTTTTTTTTTTTTTTTTGATGCTCTAAAATGGCTGATGGCAAGTCTGTTATAATTTTTGATGTGGTCCCAAACACGTCAAAAATTATAGATTTTAAGTTGGATGGATCTAATTATTTGGAATGGAGTAAAATCATTAAACTTTATCTACGTTGTATAGATAAAGATGATCACCTAAGTGCTGCTGAAACTAAAGATGAGAACTCTAAGCAAATTTGGTTGAGGGAAGATGCCAAATTATTTTTACAAATACGAAATTCCATTAATAATGATGTGATTGGTTTAGTCAATCATTGTGAGATAGTTAAAGACTTAATGGAATATTTGGAGTTTTTGTATTCTGGAAAGGGAAATGTTACTCGTATGTATGATATCTGTAAAGCATGCTTTACTAGGCTGAGAAACAAGATAAGTCTCTCCGACTCTCCTCACCTACTTCATGGAATTTAAAAAAAACATGAGGAACTGAATCAATTAGTGCCTTTTAGTAATGATATAAAGGTGCAACAAAAGCAACGAGAACAAATGGCAGTCATGAGCTTTTTAGCAGGTCTTCCATCAGAATTTGAGATTGCAAAATCCCAGGTTTTGTCCAGCCCTGAAATATCTTCATTGCAAGATACTTTTGCCTGAGTATTGTGCACAGAGACTTCTCACTCAGTTCCTTTGAATGGTGCGCTTATTAGTAAAAACTCTTTTATAGACATTGGTAGACAACCTGTTAGAGGTAATGGTAGAAATGCTCAAGGGCAAAACTCTGGTGGAATTTTCTATCAATATTGTCACATGCCGGGTCACATAAAACATGACTGTAAGAAAGTGCAGCAGAACAAGTATAAAGGGGTTCACCATGCTAATGTTGCTTCTACCAATGATGTGTCTACCCAATCTTTTAGTCTTAGCAGATGAGTTTGCTAAATTCACCCAGTACCAAGAGGCACTAAAGTCTTCAACTACTCCTATCACAGTTGTTGCCGATTTAGGTAACCAAACACTTGCCTTGTTTCTTCCACTTTCAAATGGGTAATTGACTCGGGAGCCATAGACCATATGACAAGTAACTGTAGCCTATTCTCAACTTTTACCGCCAATACTTCTAGTCTTCCCGTCACTCTTGGTGATGGGTCTATTTCACATGTACTTGGAATTTGGTAGACTTACCCGCGTGGAAGAAATCAATTGGTTGCAAATGGGTGTTTGCCTTCAAAGTGAACTCTGATGGATTTATTGCTCGGTTGAAGGCTCGCCTTGTAGCAAAGGGATATGCTCAAACTTATGGGGTAGATTATTCTGATATTTTTTCCCCTGTTGCTAAGTTAACATTTGTTCGACTACTTATTTCTGTGGCAGCTATCTATGATTGGCCCTTGCATCAGCTCGACATCAAGAATGTTTTTTTTGCATGGAGATCTTCCGGAGGAAGTATACATGGAACAACCTCATGGATTTGTTGCTTAGGGGGGAGTGTGGGAAGGTATGTCGACTTCGCAAATCTTTGTATGGTTTAAAACAAAGTCCTCGAGCATGGTTTGGAATGGTGAAAGGAAAATCTGACCATTCTCTGTTTTATAAGCGGTCTAAAACATGTATTCTCTAGCTAGTGGTCTATGCGGATGACATTGCCATCACAAGAAGTGACATTGATGGTATTACATCCCTCAAGACATTTCTTCACACTCAATTCATGACGAAAGATTTAGGGATGCTAGAATATTTCTTGGGTATTGAAGTCACAAGAAGTAAGAAAGGGATATTACTATCCCAACGAAAGTATGTGCTTGATTTGTTGACTGAAAGTGGTCTATGCGGATGACATTGTCATCACAAGAAGTGACATTGATGGTATTACATCCCTCAAGACATTTCTTCACACTCAATTCATGACGAAAGATTTAGGGATGCTAAAATATTTCTTGGGTATTGAAGTCACAAGAAGTAAGAAAGGGATATTACTATCCCAGTGAAAGTATGTGCTTGATTTGTTGACTGAAACAGGAAAATTGGGAGTTAAGCCATGTAATGCTCCCATTATGCCCAATACACAACTCATAAAGGAAGGAGAACTATTTGGAGACCCCGAAAGGTATAGAAGGCTAGTTGGGAAGCTAAACTATCTAACAGTGACTCGTCCGGATATTGCATATCCGATTAGTGTGGTGAGCTAGTACATGTCATCCCCAAAAAATGATCATTGGGCTGCTGTGGAACAAATCCTTTGCTATCTAAAAGGAGCTCCTGGAAGAGGTATCCTATATAGAAATCGTGGACATACCAGAGTTGAGTGTTTTACAGATGTTGATTGGGCAGGATCTAAGGAAGATCGAAGATCTACGACTGGGTATTGTGTATTCTTTGGTGGAAATCTAGTTTCATGGAAGAGTAAGAAGCAAAACGTTGTATCATGGTCAAGTGTAGAGTCAAAATACAGGGGTATGGCACAATCTGCATGAGGGGTAATACAGATATATAATCTGTTGAATGAAGCAAGTTTCAAAGTGCTTAATTCGGCAAAAATATTGTGTGATAATCAAGCCGCTCTTCATATTACATCCAATCCTGTCTTTCATGAATGAACCAAGCATATAGAAGTTGATTGCCACTTTGTTTGTGAGAAAATACAACAAGGCTTGATATCTACAAGATTTGTGAAGAAGGGAGAACAACTTGAAGATCTTTTTACAAAAGCTTTAAATGGTAGTTGGGTTAATTATCTATGTAACAAGTTGGGCATGATTAACTTCTATGCTCCAACTTTAGGGGGAGTGTTATGAATTGTAAATATGGATAGATTGTGATTAGGGATAGTTAGCATGATCCTAGGGATAGGATAGCATAATTGTAGAGATAATATTTCGTTTTCTATATTCTTCTACATGTATAAATTGCTGTATGTATCACTCATCATATATGAAATATGGTATTGGCATCATCTAATTTTGTTGTAACAACTCATATCATTTTATTGCCTTTAAGTAGATACATAGATTCCCCTCCCCCTCCCCCCTCCCCTGGACTTTCACCTAATCAACTGCTTCATGTTACTTCTGTAGGTTGTTTATGCTGATGGTGATATAGAAAAGTTGAATCTTGCTAAGGAACGATGGGAAATGATTAAAGAGATTCCTTCCAACGAAGTGGGTTATACTATTCTCGTTGTCTATTTGTCCTGCCTTATAAATTTGGTTTTTGTTTTTATTAGTTTGTATACGTCTGTAATGCAATTTCATTGGATGCAATTGACAGGATCATGAAGCAGATACTCCGGTTTCATCAGCTATGTAAGTTCTGTATTCAAATCTTGATGTGATCTTAATAATGCGCATGTGTGTGTACTTCTTGACATCGTCTTTTCAGTTCCTCCTACATATTTATGCGCCTGCTCATGCAAGATTATTTAGAAATACCTTTGTACTCATCTTTGCGAAAAGACAAGGATAGAAGCATGTGACATCTTGATAAAACCAATTGACCCAACCATGAACCTTAAAATTTCTTGACTTAATTGCATTGTAGAGATTGTTGATAACTGAATTCTGATGCATGTTTGGCTCTTATCCCTAAATTAACCAGGAACAGTTTTACTCCCTATTTCCTATTACTCATTCTAAGATTGGGTTAAGGACTTAAGGTCATTCAATTGGGCTAAATCACACTAAAAGACTGAATCCAATCCAGTCAATTATCTAGTCTAACCCATGACCTTATTTTTTCAATGTGGGACTCTTAAGTCTTAACACCTATTACTCATCGATTTTAGTATTTGAATGGTAAACTTGAGCAGGGATGGGAGGAAGAAAAGAAAAGGCGACTCTTCAAGAAAACAAAAACCCGCCATTTCATCGACAAAAAGGTTGGTTTCAACTCGCAACCTTTTGAAGTTTGGTTTCAGTACTCTAAAGAGTAAACGAGCCATTCTCTTTCAGGTCTAGACGCAAAGTGCAAGGAGGCAGTGGCAGCGCGAGTGCAAAATCTCCTAAGCCAGACGACTTCTGGGTTGCAGATAAAGTGAACGACAACACAGCTACGCAAGGCGAGCAGGCAGGTAACAATGAAAACACTCCTCCACCCAAGGAAGAGACTGAAGCTCCTGTAGAGCCATTGGAAACCGTCAACCCGGGCGAAAGCCCTACGCCCGTGGCTTGAGAGTTGGGAATGAATACCAGAATACACTGATTTGCAGGAACTAAGATCAGCGAAAGCCTACCCAACTCATTGATGAGAGAGGGTGATTAGAGTAGAAAAAAGAAGTGGCAAACATACAGGAGTGTGTAAACTTGTTTCGATGTTGTTCTTATTAGCAATGTAGTCGGATTAGTCAGAATTCAGCGTGATTATTGACGGTTTTTCGCTTTACTAAGTTTAAGAAAAGTTCATGTAAATTGGGCCCCTTGTTTTAATTTCCTACCAAAAAAGGAAGATGAAGGAAAGAAGTCTGAATTCTACTACTCCTGGACTTTCCCTTGGCTGCTAGCTTTGGCCTCACCAACATGAAGTTTGATGAACATCGATTTACCTGCGAAAGAGCTCGTGGTACTCCAAATTAAGAGCTTGACTGCATTTTGGTATCAGAAAGCTGGGTTGACTTCTTTGATGCTGCTATGGCGTCGTCGACTGAAGCTCCCCAAAGCGACCGATGCCTATTGTTTTCTAGCTCGAAAAGTCATATGAGCGACCGATGCCTATTGTTTTCTAGCTCGAAAAGTCATATGGCTTAAAACGAGCACCTGTTTTCTAGCTCGAAAAGTCATATGGCTTAAAACGAGCACCTAAACAGTGGTATGAAAAATTTACAAGACCTTGTTGGGTTTAGATTATTCTATTAACTGCTTCCCAAAGCGACCGATGCCTATTGTTTTCTAGCTCGAAAAGTAATATGGCTTAAAACAAGCACCTAAACAGTGGTATGAAAAATTTATAAGACCTTGTTGGGTTTAGATTATTCGCTTAACTGCTCCCCTGAGCGACCGATGCCTATTGTTTTCTAGCTCGAAAAGTCATATGAGCGACCGATGCCTATTGTTTTCTAGCTCGAAAAGTCATATGGCTTAAAACGAGCACCTGTTTTCTAGCTCGAAAAGTCATATGGCTTAAAACGAGCACCTAAACAGTGGTATGAAAAATTTACAAGACCTTGTTGGGTTTAGATTATTCTATTAGCTGCTCCCCAAAGCGACCGATGCCTATTGTTTTCTAGCTCGAAAAGTCATATGGCTTAAAACGAGCACGTAAACAGTGGTATGAAAAATTTACAAGACCTTGTTGGATTTAGATTATTCTATTAACTGATCAAATGATTGTCTCTATTACAAAGCTTTTGAGTCTGCGTACGTAATAACGTCTTTATGTTGATATATTGATATTTAGTGCAAATCTCAATGCTATAAGTGAAAAAAAGGACTATTATTTGCTAATCTTGACATGAAAGATTTGGGTGAAGAAGATTGCTATCCTTGGTGTAAAAATTACTAAAAGATCAAATAGATACATAGTGTTACAAGGTCTCTATGTAGAAAAATTTTTGAAAAAAATTCAATTTTTATGATGTGACACCAACTAACACACCTTCTGATTCTAGTGTAAAATTGAAAAGGAATCAAAAGACGTGTATCTCAACAAGAATATGTCAAAATTATTAGAAGTTTAATATTCTTGATGAATTATATACTTAGACCTAATATAACTTTTGCAATGGACAAGATTAGTCATTAGACTCACAACCTAAGTGGAGACCATTGGTATTGTAGCAATTGCTTAAGTGCATTCCACTAGTCTCCACTTAGGTTGTGAGTGTGACTTAGTACACTTAAGGTATTGTAGTCTTAAGGGTACTTCGGATTGAGGTTTTCGTTTATGTTAGGTTTCCCTCTGTACTGGAATGCTATTGTGATGCAAACTAGGTCAATGAAAGTGATAAGTAAACTCTACTAGTGGATATGTTTTCATTATAGGCGGACCTACTATATTACGGAAATCAACTAAACCTTCGTGCATAGCTTGGTCAACTATGAAGGCATAATTCATAACTCTGGACCTAGTCGGATTAGACAAGAGGCTAAGTTATTGAGAAATCTATTAGTTGCCGTATCTCTACGGAGGTATCCAACACCTTCTATACCTATGCATTGTGATTTATAAACTGCCATTTGCGTTGCGAAAAATAATGCTTATGATAGGAAAATAAGACACATACAAGTCAAACATTAGTCTGTAATGTAGTTAATTTTGAATGGGTGATGATGTAGTATTTTTGGGTGAGATGGCTGTGTGAGAGGGTATCCTCACACCGGTTCTCAAGAATTGGTGATAGGAGTTGAGCATATTGCTTCACAAGCACAAGGTAATTACCCTTATAAAGGAAATCTAGCCCAAGTAATGAAGGCTTGGAGAGTGCAATAGTAAAAGCAACTAGGGAAGAAATGAGATAACAAATGAGAGAGAGGCGGAGGGGAATATGAACTTCAACTAGGATTAGGAACTGTAATCGAACCGAGAATAAGAGAAGGATTCAATTAATTAAATGAAAGATGTCATATTAGCCACGAGAAAGTCTTTCTCAATGTCCTTCAACACTCTATGAGTACTTAAGGATATTCTTATGCCTCATTATTGGCTAAGGGGCATTTCATCAAACACTTGTATTTGAGACCAGTGTCTGATGAAAACTAAAAAGGGAAAAAGTAATCTTTGGCTAGTCTAAGGAGAAACCTAAGAAAAGTGTAAAAAAAAAAAAACAGTCCTATAATTCTAATTTAATTTCTCCCTTTTATAGCCAAACATACGTTACGAGGCCCGTTACGAGCGTAACGTGCATACCTCGTAATGGCAGAATGAGATTTTGATGCTTTTTGTTACGCATCCTATTATGAGTATAACGCCTTTCGTATTAACGTAAGCGGGTTTATGATGTTCTCCGTTATGAAGCCTATTACGTGCGTAATGCCCTTTATAGTAGTACAATTGGCTTTCTAATGCTCTTTGCTATGAAGCTTCGTTATGAGCGTAATAGCGCTTGTAATAGTAAGAATGAACTTTTTGGTCTTGAGCATTATGAGCCTTGTTATGGACGTAACTTAGCTCATAATAGCACACTTTTGCTTCCTTCACATTTTTGCTCTATTTTATCCAATTTACCCTTGATTTAGCCCTATTTTTCTATAAAACACAAAAATGACTCAAAGTTAGTTCTTAATCACAATTTATCACATTTATTTTAACCGCTAACCTAAACAACTAATTTTACCAAACATCTTTTTATAAATCGCTGATACAATTTGCTAGTAAAATTCGTTAAGACAATATGCTATTCGCTAATCGCTAACATAATCCGCTAACCACTAATCGCTGATTGCCAAACAAGGCCATTATCCAATCTGTTTGAGCAGTATAAATTAAAGTCAAGTTATACATACTTTTACAGGTGCACATATCTGCCATTATTGTGTTAACCTTATGAAGCATTTTCGGATATAAACCAAGTACATTGTTGCCCCGAAATTGCTTTTAAGGCAGTGCTATCGAATATGACACAATTTCGTTTTTTTTATTCCTCCAACCTCTCATAGTCTCTGGACGAACAACCAACAGGAAAAGTAGATGTGTTACAACATTTTTCCCAACATAATAGACGTCAGTCATATATAATTTTGCTTTTCTAGTAACTAAGATATAGAATTCTAGCGTGGTTTGGATATCACAAGATAAATATTAAGTAAAATTTTATTACTAACTCTTGCTAATTGTTTTAAAAAAAAAAACTCTTGCTAATTAAGATTATTGAAAAATAAAGAAAATGCTATTTTTGCCTTCAAATATTTTTCCCATGATGCGAGTATGCGACTTATAATAATTGGATGTCCATAAATTAAGTGACATCACCCTTAGTAAAAAAAAAAGTTAGTTGTCTAGTTACAAAATGCCAAAGATTATAGGTGAAAATTTTGGAGGGGTGTGTAGCATTATTAAAAAAAATAATAGTAAATTTTAGCACAATCTTTAGTATGGTCTACAATCACTTTTTATTGGAATTTAAGGCATAAAAGTAATAGCACCTATGACTTAGGAAATACATCTATTATTACCTTATAATTTAATAGTAATGCTATTTACCTCTAAACTAAAATATTTTCTCCCTCTTGACATGACACTATTTGATTGAATACTTTAATTATTCATTTAAAGTTGGTGGCTTAATTAGTTGATTTATGACCTTCAATAATTTATAATTATAAGTCACTTTAGTGTGCTTGTTTCAAAAAAACTAATTTTTTTTAAAGTGATAACAATATATGGAGCACTTGTTATTATTACATTCCCATTGCGCTCTGGCTATCGACTTTAACTTCTTGATCACTCTTTTAATTTAGTTTAGATCATACATTTAATATAATTACCACATATGTAAAGTAAATATCTTCAAATGCAATATATTATTATAGTAAATTAAATATCTTCTTCACAATCACTCTTCATATATAATGGCTTTAAATTCTTAATCACTCATTTATTTTAGATCATACATTTAATATAATTACCAGATATGTAAATTAAAGATAAACATCTTCTAATGCAATATATGTATAGTAAATTAAATATCTTCTTCACAATCACTCTTCATATATAAAAATCATTATTTGATCTT
Organism: Ipomoea triloba; assembly: GCF_003576645.1. Taxonomy (NCBI): domain Eukaryota; kingdom Viridiplantae; phylum Streptophyta; class Magnoliopsida; order Solanales; family Convolvulaceae; genus Ipomoea; species Ipomoea triloba. The sequence continues at coordinate 8,427,041 of NC_044926.1, read as the reverse complement.
ATATTATTAAGAGTAAAATATTGATACCATATATGTTAAATTTTTAAGTAATTCTAAAAAGGGAATTAGTTTATAGAGTTTGCAAACGTAGTTGGTGTCTTGGTGGGGGAAGGGGACTTTACTATATATATATATATATATATATGCATCCCCATATATCTCCATATCACATATCTCCTTTCTCTTTCAACAACATCATCATATCCACCCGAAAAGCAACCATGCCGTCACTTTCCGGCCAAGTAGTCTGCGTCACCGGCGCCGGAGGCTTCATCGCTTCCTGGCTCGTTAAACTCCTCCTCCAGAAAGGCTACACCGTCCGAGGAACCGTCAGAAATCCAGGTTACCTATGATATATATGTTTCATAGTATTTGATACAATTCAAATAGCATATATGTTACAAAGATGCCCATCACCTTTTTATATATAAGTAATGCTATTCATTTCTAAAAATTTTCTCTCATATAATTCATAAATTCTCCTCCCAAACAATGTTTAATTGGTTACTTTATTTTTTTTTAATTATTAAAAGTTACTGAGATAACAAATTCATGACATCCAATAATAATAAGTACAATAATTTAGGAAGTAAAAATTGAAAGGGCCCCGAGACATAATAGGTCGGAATGTTGAACATTTTTTTGGGTAAATTCACCGGGTCTTTCTCCGTCCACTTGGGTCTGTTCCGGGAAGTAGGAGCTGGCCCAGTGGGAATCAAACTCGGATTCGATCGAAATTCTTCCCCAAAAAGACCTCACTTGTCACTGAGTTACCTCATTGGGTTCAAAATGTTGAATATGAGTGTATTGACTCGCAAATATCTAGATGCGAAATCCTCAATATATAAGAGAGGATCGATCTCAGCTTTGGAACAAAAAACAAGCACTCAAATCTCATGCACAATCGGGAGAAAAACCTTTAGATTTAGGATTTAAACCTCTATATATATATGTGTGTGTGTGTGTGTATATATATATATATATATATATATATATATATATATATATATATATATATATATATATATATAT
>NC_044926.1:8395562-8424907 GCF_003576645.1 Ipomoea triloba | reverse complement strand
TGTGTGTGTGTGTGTATATATATATATATATATATATATATATATATATATATATATATATATATATATATATATATATGTATGTATGAAGTTAATAAGTAATTATGGTTAATTATCAGATGATGAAAAGAATGGTCACCTGAAGCAGCTTGAAGGAGCAAGTGAAAGGTTAACACTTTGGAAGGCGGACCTTCTTGATTACCAGAGCTTGCGCGAAGCCATCAACGGCTGCGATGGAGTTTTCCACACCGCATCGCCTGTAACGGATGATCCTGTACGTCTTCTTACCACTGGATGCCTTTACTCAATTTTTTAAGCATAAGTTTCATTGGTCAGGATATATTAAAACTTAAAACCCCATATATCGAATTTAAAATAAAAATAAAATTGGGCCAGGCCTCACTTTTTCTCTTAATTGGGTCGACTCGGTGCAAATGAAGATTAATCTGAGTATAATATGGATTTAAAGGTGTTTCCTATCGTTAGAACTTACTCGGGACACCTCATCATGATCTGACAATTTTTTTTTAATTATAATGTGAAATATTAAGAATGTCAAGCATTATAAGTGTGAGGAAGAGATACTGTTTTAAATAAAATTATTATTTTATTTACAAAATTATTGGCGTCTCTTTTTATTTATAATACGGAGTAATTAATTTTCTTATTATTCCTTGGCTTATTAATTGCAGTATATATGTTATTCTATAGAATTTCATTTATTAAATTAGTACAGAATAAACACATGATTATTGATTTTCATTTATTAAATTATTTATTGTGGACAAGTGGCTGGATATGAGTCTTTGCCAGAAGAAAAGGACTACAGGATGATAGATAGATAAGATAATCATCAAATTTTTGTGACTTTAGTGTTAATGGTGGGTCCACTTGCCAAATTGTCCTCAAAAAAGAAATTTTATTTTTAAAATATTATTAATTATATAATTAACTTTTATAGTTATTATATCCGTGAGTACACAAAAATAATGCATGGCAATTATTAGGAGTATTATTGGTGTAATTAATTTGTTTTTGCAAAATACATCTGAAAGTGTAAAATGAAATTTGAAGGAACAAATGGTGGAGCCGGCGGTGATCGGAACCAAGAACGTGATAGCGGCGGCGGCAGAAGCCGGAGTTCGGCGTGTGGTGTTCACTTCCTCCATTGGTGCGGTGTACATGGACCCCAACAGAGGCCCTGATGAAGTTGTGGATGAAACTTGTTGGAGTGATCTTGAGTTTTGCAAGAACACTAAGGTATACATATGAAAACAATACATGTGCACTATTTGATTTCAACACATTAATTAATTTTGAGGTATTTTATTTTTTGCTCTAACTCACATGTGTTGATTCATTAAAAAAAATTGTGTGTCCAGGACTTAGTGTAGTTCGTTGTCTGACTTGATGTCACGACGGAAACATGAATTGAAATAGGGATTGGGTCATGTGGGTTTAGGATTAGTCCGGTCAAACTGGCAACCCGGCAACCACTACTCTAAGATTAGTCTGGCGAAACTAGAATCCAAAAATCACTACTCGAAAGTGTAGACTGAGTAAACCCTGCCTTGTGACCCTAGCTGTCAAAAAACCACAAGGGGTAAATCAGCTTATTAGGTTGTCCATCGCTAAAAATCAGGGAGACCAATAGGGCGCTCCCATTAAAAGTCGAATTTGTAACCAAGTCAACAACCTGACCAACCTAACTAGGTTGGTCGGGAGTTTACTCATGTCTATTATGACATGATTTTATTCATAAACTCAACCTTGACACTAAATTGAAATTTTGAATATGGGTGCAGAATTGGTATTGTTATGGGAAGATGGTGGCAGAGAAAAAAGCATGGGAAGAAGCAAAAGAGAGAGGGGTTGATTTAGTTGTGATAAATCCAGTTTTGGTGCTGGGGCCATTGCTACAAACCACAGTGAATGCTAGCAGTCTTCACATTCTCAAGTACCTCACTGGCTCGGCTAAAACTTATGCCAATTCAGTTCAGGCCTACGTGCACGTTAAGGATGTTGCTCTAGCACACATCCTTTTATTCGAAACCCCATCCGCCTCGGGCCGATACATCTGCGCCGAGAATGTTCTTCACCGTGGCGAAGTGGTTGAAATTTTGGCCAAATTCTTTCCCGAATATCCCATCCCTACCAAGTAAGTTTTTCATTTCAATTAAATTACTCCCACAAGTTCCATTTTATCTGTTCTACTTATTTTTTATTGGTCAAACCAAACTCTTTCTTCTTTGTTTATTTTCTTTATTATTTTTTACTTGTTTTTAAATTTGATTTGTTGTGTTTAATAGTACTTTTAGTGTAGTTTCTAAATATATAAATTTTATATATTAATATTAAACTTAATATTATAAAAAATTGAATTAAAAAAAAAAGTCACCTCGTTAGTCAAATCAAATACATGGGAAGGAGTTACTACTTGAATTTTGCCTCTCAATGCAACATTATTATTTGATCAGATTAGGAATGTGATGGTGTCAGATCCTTACCTACCACATTACAACAAAAGCATGATATAGTGACATTATGTCTTGTCACCTATAGTTGGATTGTGGGGTTTTCTTAGCTTTTTCTAATTCTTTATTTTAATTTATTCTAGTGTATTGGAGAATCATTATTAGTATTTATTATTAATTTTGGTGGTGGGTGTGAATGGATGTAGGTGCCCAGACGAGACAAAACCAAGGGCAAAACCATACAAATTCTCGAACCAAAAATTGAAAGATTTAGGGTTAGAGTTTACACCAACAAAACAAGCTCTATATGATACAGTGAAGAGCCTTCAAGAGAAAGGTCATATTCCACTTCCTACCCAAAACGATGGATCAATTCGACTCCAATCCTAGCTAGCTCTGGTCTTTATTGATTACTTCATATTTATCAATCTATGTTGAATTTCAAAATTTGTAATTTGAATGAAGTTTGGAGCAAGTAGGTATAGTAGAGGGTTATTCGCGTTTGGCTGGCTAGCCTTCTTGCTCTGATCTTCTTATTCTCAATCGTTAATCAAGTGAATCTACATAATAAAGTTATAGCACGCCACTTATTTTTATTTTTATTGGTACATTGAAGAACAATGCAAACTAAATTGTATTTTTTAATAAAAAATTATAAGTATTAAATTTTTTATTTTAACCATAGTTTCTCACTTTGATACAATTTGCATGATCATGCATACCTAACAAATACTATTGAAAATAATCCTATAGTATAAAATAAATACTTATTTGTACTTTAAGTTTTTAATAATGGAATACAATCAACAATGAATTGGGTGTTGAAAGTTTGCCATATCAGCTGAGTGATATTAATGTACTTGGTGGTGTGGGAATAATTGGGATTGGCCACTAGGAATCTAGGATTGGTAGTCCCACCTAAAACATTAACACAATTGGAAGTTCTAACACATTAAAGTCCACCAAAACGGGTAGAATGAAGCAATGAAAACGTGAAATTAAACATGCAATGTATTATGTTCACACTTATTGGGTGTGTTTTGTTAATCAGAATAAGAATCAAATACTTGATAATGGTAATGAGTTTTGTTAAAGTATTTTGTATGTTTGGTAGTAGGTGAAATTAGAATGATTAGTAATATTAATGTTTAGTTATGTATGATCATATAATGGGAATAAAAATTTTAAAATACAAAAATAAAAAAATTAAGACAATTGATCCTAATGTAATGACATCCAAAACACCTATGAACAGAAAAATCAAAATAAAAATCTAAAAACAATAATCTAAACTAAAAAATTATATTACCAATAAGATGAAATAATTATACACGTTTTTAATCCACCATCCTTCCCCAACCCACCTGTATGTCTCATATCAACCATTCTAGAATGAGCCCTAATGATCCTAAACCCTAATGAATAAAGATTAGTTCTTTATACGAACATGTACACACTCTACTATTTGGTACACGTGTAATGTGTTTCTGTTAAGTTCGATTATTGCCAAATTTAAACTACTAAATACATTCAATTATTACCTAACAAACAAAGGGGATCTGGCCTGACTTCAAAACGTGTACCAACTACCTTAATTAGTTGTTTGGTTTGTTAGGACATAGAATCACTGCTGGAAATTTTCAATTTTCCGACCACCCAAAAGTGGTCGGACATTGCCAAAATATGGTCGGAAACCATTGTCCCGACCACTTTTTCGACAACTTAGAGGGTTCGGAAAAATCACCTCGGTATTTCCGACCACCACATGAAGTGGTCGGAAATAGTGTCCACCATTGTAATGTGGTCGGAAATATGGTCGGACAAGAAATTTTGCATTTGCATATTTTCCGACGACAAGTGGTCGGAAAATAATGAAGTAAAACAAAAAAAATCATGTCCGACCACAGCTGGTGGTCGGAAAATAATGAATGTAATTAAAAAAACAAAATCTACAAAAGCATATTATGAAATGTCATATAGTAATTCACTATTTGCACAATTTCACAGTTGTGTAACATAGCACTCAAATTAAACGAATTTCAAATGTATTTAACCAACTGGAGCAATTTGTAATTGGGAAGAGGCACCTCCTTAGCTTTAGGCCTTTAGCAATCCGTAGCTGGTAAAAGGCATCTCTGTTTATTAACCTGCAATGTTCAAAGAACAGCCTGAGTGCCCAACAGATATATATTATCAAATAGAACGATGAGAAACCACACATGAGAGATAAAAAAGGATTGGATATCGTCTTCTAAACTTTTTCTGTGCATGATACTAGTAATCAATGAAATTTTTTGCAATTGATCCTGACACAACAAACTTCTAGTTTCTTCTTATTGGCAAATAATTATGAAACCAAACTACCATACAACAAAAAAATTTGGCTGTTACATAATTATTAAATAAATACCTTCTATTTTGCATAATATAACAATTGAAAAATAAATTTGTTTCAACATGTGTTACCACAAACAGCAACATATTCATATGCTCAAGTATCAAATATATTACTTATAAAAGTTCCTAGGCATCTATAGATTAGACTCTCACCTGAATATGTGCCTTAATTTCCTTTGTTCGGTGAGCATACTTCAAAGTGTTAACATGGTGATGATCATTATAGTATGAGAATTACCACTCAGGCCATCTTTAAGAATACACATCAATTTGCTGTAAAAGATCAGGAGATTAGCTTCATTACTCAATAGTACTAAGACTTTATACTACCATAAGAAGAATATAAATAAATAAAAAAGAAACTCTAGATTAGCATCAAAATGGATGGCTTTAGCTATAAAAATGACAGCATTCAACAGTAAAAACTGAACCAAATCAAACACCCTCAAATGCAGGCATACTTATTCTAATTCAAGTAAAATACAAACTCTCCTTTCCATAATAAATGACAAAAGAATTCACATGTTAGAGAATATATTCGTAAGCTTATACTTGATTAAAACATTATACACAGCAATGGGGCAAACATACGATACCTGTAAGTTTGCAATTCTTTGTTTTGTTCTCTCAGTAGATCTTCTTTAGCCCAAGCCTGCTAAGTATAAAATAAATGAAAGCATGAGAGTTAATTAAAAATAAATAAAAGAGGACCCCTAACAAAAATTAGATGTTCAGAATTAAGTAAGATAATAAAAAAAGATATCATATTGACACAATTTAGAATTAGTGAGTAAGATAATAAAAAAGAAACATGCAGGGGAGAATAAATTCCCACAATTTAGACAAACCATTCACATAAGCATGCTTGGAGCAGGAATGAACCCCCTCTCCCTTTTCTCTTTAGCAAGGAAACCACCTAACCAAAGGTGTCACCAGTAGAACCTCTAGAATTTAGAGTCTATTCTTTGAACCTGAATCACAGTCAAAGAGTTAAGTTCCACTAATTTAGACCAAAGCTCCACTAATTTAGACCAAAGCTTTCAGTAAATTCCAATAGAATTTAGCTCAACATACTTTGCTCCATCAAAAGTGCACTAAGAAATTTATTATGAGTATAAGAATTCAACAATTAAAATCAGAACTAAAGCTCCCTTCATTTCTCCCATATAATCAGAAGTTCATAATTCTAAGATTTCGGTAACAAAAAATAGAATAATAAAAGAAAAATTAAACCCTAAACCACCGACCAAGCAACCAAGAATGAAACTATAGCAGGAAGGAGCAGAAGAACCGTAAACTCAATGAAGATTTTGGACAAAATTAAACATGAATTACAACATTCAGGCCTGAAACTAGAAACAAACCTTGTTATACAAAGATTCTCGAGAAGGTGTTTTCGTGTAGTTCACTGACGCCTTGCGAGTAAACGAAGCATTTGGATTCTGATCCTGCAAAATTCATAAGCACAGATTAAAAAATGCACCCCCAATGTTCACAGAAGCACTAAATCCGCGAATCAGATTGATATGAGGGAGAGAACGAATAGGAACATAGAACACTTACCATGAGGGAGAGAACGAGAGGGAATATCTTCCGTATGTCGTCCGTGACGAGCCACGGGGGAGAGGCGGGGCCGAAGAAGACTCCGGCTATGGGCCGATGGTGGCGTTGGCAGTCTAGGTGAGAGACATAGAGGCGAGAGCTTTTGAGGTGAGGAGTGAGAGGGATGAGCTGAGCGGCGGAAATGAAATGAGCGGTGGAAATGATAAGTCTGAAACTGACAAACTTTAACTTTAGCATTAACTGCATTATTTTTCGTAGTATAAAAAAGAGCATTTCCGACCACAAAAGTGGTCGGAAAAGAATACTAAATTTTAAAAATTTGAATAGCTGAATAAATTTCCGACCATCTTTACTTTTTGGTCGGAAATTATGACCTTTTTCTGTCCAGTCCAATTCTTCGACGGATAATTTTTAAACATTCGCTTTTCCGACCACGTTTATGAGTGGTCGGAAAAGTGGTCGAAAAAATGATAATTTCCCGCAGTGAATCTTTCATATATACGTCCAAAAAAATCGAAAGGTTTATCAATTACCTTCATTTATCCAAACAAAAAACGTTTAATTGTTTTGTTGTATGTGAGCACTAGTCAATAGTGTAGAAATATTTAGGATTTGTGTACTAATTAATACATATTTCACGATTTAATTTTTTATCAAATATGTAGGACATGAATGATATGACTATTGAGAATGGGATATAACCTACTTCATCTCTAGTCACACTATTCATTTCCGTCCTACTAAGTAAAATGAATCCTCCAATCAATATTCATTAACATTGTTATCAATTGGCATCAACAATCACACCAAATGATATGAATCCAATAAGACTCTCAATTGAATCAGATATATATTAAGATGTTGGAATTATTCTAACCTCACAAATATAAAAAGAAAAGTTTACTATCTTTGACTTGATTGTTGAAAATTTCTTGATCGATGTGCTCCCACCAACTCTCGATGTGTATAAAGGAGTGAAGTATTTGGATTAAACAACCCAAAATAACCACTAGCTCAAGTTTGAGTGAGAATGAGATCTCAAATATCAAATTAGCTAAAAGTTCCTTACAATGTCTAATAGTTGGCCGTATATATAAACCCACGAGGTACAAACCATCAAAGCACTAAAAGTACAAATAAATAAAGCTCACAAAAAGAATATTCCAAAACTTCACACGAGACATTGAAACTTGTGTTGTCCACCGACTGTCTCATAAAATTAGGTATTCTTGTCTCTAGTCCTATTGTCAATCTTAGGGAATTCAATAGGCTTCTTCACAGGATTTATTAAGTAGTTGTGCCTCTTCTTGTGTTGTTGTTTCTGGTGTTTAGACAAAGAGATTAAGTAGGCGGGTCTCTTCTCAATAGGATTCTCTTTCAGATCGAATATGTGTCATCATTAATTTCTTTCTTAAAACATATAAAACTCGAATCACAACCAGAATTAAATAGAAGGGATCGAGGTTCATCACCATATATCCATATTTAGAAGGCACTCATCAAATACATATTCTTATTTATTTAAGAGTTCTATTACATTGACTTTATGCTATTTCTACTTCTTCACTTTTACTCCTGATATGATAAAGAATAATAAGTTCTTTTCATCTTGTAGGTTCCAAAAAAAATGTTAAGATTAAATTTTTTTGAGAAAGTGTAAAAGTTAGAAGTAGAATTTGGGAGTAGAAGTAATATTTTTCATTATCTAAAGTTGTTTTTAAGTATGTGATTATATATATATATAATATATTCCATATATTTCAGGCGTAAATTTCTAGTGGATTATAAGCAGGAATGAACAGGAAAAATAAAGCACGCAGCACGCAGCCGAAAGCGATGAAAGGGGAATGGCATGAGGACCCAAAAGAAGAAAAGCAGAGACAAAAAGTTGTCTACAAATCCAAAAATGCAGTCATCAATTGACATTTGTCATAGAAACTTCGAGCACCATTAAATCATGCCCATAACCACCATTCGTAGCAGGTTATAGTCTTGTGATGATAGCAAAGAAGCATGGAAAACAGTTTCCAACCTTACTTTGCCGCCTGAGACGAAATGAAGAAGGTGTATTCGTCTTCTGGACACGAAGAACTTCTCTTTGCCTCTAGTAGAAATGAAAGGGTTGGCCTATGAGTCAATATATACCGCCTCCAGTGAAGCTCGATCTCATGACCTCCCATATGGGAAAGTCACTACATGTCATCTGAGCACAATGTTTTTGGCACTTTTTCCCCCTTTGTTATATGCTTATAGCACTTTTTCCCATGTGTTATTAAAGTGGCTGTTTTCCCCGCTCAGTTATTTTAAAAGTAGTAGTTTTCTCCCTTGTAATGTTAAATTGACATTTTTGCCCTTAAAAATAACTATTTCATTTATTTTTATTCTCCAATCAATTGTTACTAATATATATGAAAGATCACGGTTCGATACGAACATAATCGAACACTGTAGCAATTGAACTTAAATAGTATAGACGGTTACGATTACGATTCAGAACCGAAAAAATAAAATAAAATAATTGTTAAATTTAGACTATTTTTAAATAAGAAATAAAATTATAAAAATAAATAAATAAATACATAAGTTTTGATTGGCGGTTCAAAATCGAAATTGTAACCGAACCGTACCGATTTATCAAAATAAGTGTTTGATCATTTTCACTATATATGGTTGTGGCTAAGTTCCGATTCACGGTTCAACAATTATTTAATTTTAAATTTTTCGGTTCTTTTTTCAAAATAAAAAATAAAAAATTCGGTTCTGAATCGTAACCAGAACCGTCCATACTATTTCGATATGATTGTTACAGTGTTTGGTTAGGTTCGAACCGAATCGTGATCATCCATACATATAAATAACAATTTGTTGGAGAAGAAAAATAAATGAAATAATTATTTTTAAGGGTAACAATGTCAATTTAACATTTCAGGGGGGAAAATTGCCACTTTAATAACACAGGGGGAAAAAGTGCTATATGCACATAACATAGGAGAAAAAAGTGCCAGTTTCCCTTATTATTATTATTGAAATTTCAAAACAGTTGTATCCCACAGCCCTAATTAAGAGTTTAAAATAATTTGTAATATACCTTTATATTTTTTCAATATAAGATGTTTTATATAAAGTTGTTTGTTAGAATTTGTTTTTTTTTCCATTTAAAACTTACATTTTTTAAATATATTTGAAGTTATTTCAAGTTCATGATTTTGTAATATTTTTAGAGTAATTTCACTTTTAGTTATCGACTATTGTGGCATTGACACATTTAATTCTACTTTTTTTAAATTTTGTCACATTATATTTATTTGTTTGTCACAATGAGTCATCTATTTAAAATTTTGTCATTTCATTGTTTAATTAAAAAAAAAAAAGGTCTAGCATGTGTTTTATTTTTCAAATCTCTCATTCTCTTGTATACTATTTTAATTGAATGATAAAATTATGTGCTAGCTATATCTATTAAATGATGAAATACCAAAAATTTAAAGAAATGACTAAATGCACATTTGTACGTGACACGCAAATAAAAGTCAAAGATTTCATGTGACAAAATTAAAATAATAAAATTAAATATGATAATATTATACTCCTTTCGTCCAATTTTATGTGTCTGGCTAGGTTAACGACGTTTGACTGAAGTTATTTTTAATTCAGATTTTCATAATAATTAATGAGTTTAGTATTATTAGTATACAAAATTTATATATTTAAAAACTATACGAAATACTATTAAACACAAAATTAAATTTAAAAATTAGTAAAAAAAATTTAAAAAAAAACAAAGAAGAAAGAGTTAATTTGATCAATAAATAAATAATAAGTATGACAAATAAATGAGACAAATTTAGTAATAGTTCGACTAAAAGTAAAATTTATTCTATATTTCACGTATTGCAGATTTGCAGGGGTAATTGTTTAGCCGATTATAATAAGAAATGAAGAGGAAAATTAAAGCAGCATGGAGCCGAAAGTGATGAGGGGCCAAAAGAAGAAGTAGAGATAAAAAGTTGTCTCTACAAACCCAAAAAAGCAGCGATCAATTGACATTTGTTGTAGAAACTTCGAGCATCATTAAATCATGCGTATAATATATATATATACACAATAATAATTCGTAACAATTATATATTATTGTAGTTTTCTAGAAGCTACTACATATACTACATTTGTGTTTCTCTATGTTATATAGGTGTTGTTTGGTTAATAATTAGTTTATAAATTAATTTTATTTTATTTGATCACTATTATAGGACTTGCTAATAAATTAACATAAGTGTTTGGCTAATTAGTTTTTTTTTTTAATAATTTTAAAATGTTAAAATTCAAAAAGTTGCTCAAAATAATTTTTCAATTAACTTTTAAAGAAAATAAATTATATCAAACAACTATCAGCTAGCAACTAATTTATCAAACACCTTCTACAACTAATATTATCAACTACTCATACTCTCTAATCCAATTAACTAACAGTGATTTACCAAACAAAGTCATAGATAGTCTCTGCTTCTAGATTCTTCTTTTCTCTACTCTTTTCGTAGATTCAACACTTACTCAAAATAGTGATTGTTTGGTATGAAACTGAATTAATATGGTCACATATATTTTTTTTTATTTAGAATTATGTATTTTAGTCATACTAAAATTCATTCTCTTTCTCATTGTGTTTTTGTGAATTTACATTTTATCATTCATCATCTAACTCTTTGTATTCTTATGCTAAAGGCCTTGTGATCAAGCGGCACCCGGTGTACACTCCCATGTGGAATGGAGTGGGTTCGAGCCTCAGTGGAGGCATTTGTTGACTCTTTGTGTTTCAATAAAAAAAACAAAAAACTCTTTGTATTCTTATAAATATATCTCTTTTTATACTTTATAATTTGTATTGTTTAATAATAAAATTCTTCTTAGAATTATTGAGGTTATCTTTTTAAAGTCATTTAAGGAGAATATCATCTCATAGTCTCAACATGTTATTTGCATGATGGGATTTGAGATCCATCTTACCATTCTTGTATACCATGTTCTACTCTTTTGAATAAAGCTTGATTTAAAAATTATATTTAATTAACTAACATTTATCTTTTCAAAAAAAAAAATATTTATCTAATTACAATGCCACTATTGCAAAACAGCCTATATTTTCTTTGGCAAATCTACAAGATTGTCTTTCTCTGAGAATCAAACTCAAGTTCTCCGAAAATTCTTCCCCACAAAGAAAGTTTACTTACCACTTGAGCTACTCCATTGGGTTTTCCTAAAGCCTATATAAGATTACTCTTAAGATGCAAACTTAATTTACTCCTAAAGCCCATATAGGAAATGCTAAAACGATAGTATTGGGTGTTTGAATGCACTAAATTTAATTAGTCCATGATTAGTTTAATTTGACATTATCACATTAAACCGGCAAATATGGTCCACACTCCACAGTGCTGTGTGGACCACAGATCAAAACAATGTCGTTGAATTTTATGAGTTAGAATAATATACATTATGAGTTAGAATAATGTATTTTCTGTGTTAGAATAATGTACATTGTGTAACTTCTTGAGTAAGATAATGTACTTTATGAGTTAGAATAATGTACATTATGCTTTAGACAAATGAATTACTCCTTCCGGTGAACATTTTTGAAAGCAAAAATAGAGGTAGATTACTGCCATAAATCGGAAATAACATCAAAAGGGAATAGAGTCCCAATACAAAGAAGTAGCATGAGCATGGGCAATAGAAGCTAACTCGTATAAGATCTAGAAACTAAGCTAATAGCTAGAAGCCTAGAACACTAATAAAAGAAGTCATTATGGACTTACAATCATCAATAAAATAGCTAAGGTAGGAGTAGAGGCCAATATGTGTAGATGACAGGTACTGATGAAGAGTCGAACAATCCGTGATGAGCTCAACCGACAAGACACCTTAATTTTTGAACCAAGACAACACCTCCTTACATGCTAACGACTCGGGCATGAGGGGAGAATAGCAGCTAAGCAGACAGTCATTAACTGCTGCAATGAAGCGTCCTTCCGGTGAACATTAAGAATAAAACTAATCCTTAATTTATTTATAAAAAAAAAAAAACGCATTCTTTATTATTACTTTCCAAAGAAATTAATTGATAAAAAAACCCCCCAAAAAAAAAAAAAAAAAAAAAACCTTTTAAAGTGGGCTCTTCCTAGTGGTAGTTTTGGTTGGCCCAAAAACCGAAAGAGGTAAGGAATGAAATCATTCTTTAATGAATTTGGTTTATCCAATTATAAACATTCTGGTCCAGTTATTTGTTTTCACCAAAAAAAATACTACAAGCTTCTTCGAGGCAAATTATAGTGTGGAGCATAAATAAATGTATATTTTTATTATACTAAATGTACAATATTTGATATATTTTTAAATAATTTATTTTTAATACTCAAATAATGTATTTTTTAAAAATAAAAATTTTAATGTATTAAAAATATAATTTATGTCGGTGGTTCACAATATGATTGCTTCTTCAAGTATATGACTTTACCTAGTTCAAATAGCTAGTATGAACTAAATTAAAAACTAAAACAATGAAAATGTCCTATTTTTAAATAAAACCAAATAACAGAGTAAAAGACAAGTCAAACAACAAATTCTTTGTTAACAATGTGAATACGATACCTAGAGGTCAAGTAATTTCAAATTTCATGAAATGAAACAAACACCAATCCGTCAATTGTATACCAAATCTTTCTAGCCACCTTGGTTTCTCCCGATAATTTTTCTATTTATTATCTATCTTTTTTTTTTTTTGCCAAATATTTATTTTTAAATGGTTATTTAATTTTTTTGAATACAACTGACACTATTACATTATACTATATGTTCAAATATACTTTCTCAACCTATTGAAGCACAAATAGTTAATTTGCCTCCACTGAAGCTCGATCTCATGACCTCCAATATGGGAGAGGCACTACAGAATAAAGGTTCTTTATTAAATCTCAACCATTTATTTCGTCAAGATCTAGTGTCCAGAATAAAGAATTTCTTAATTTTTTTAAAACATGGTGGCATTATGGTAATTTAGTGTAAGTCTATTTTTTTTTCTTTGAGTGTATTATTTTCTCTCGTTGAATGCATATTGTTCCTTCTTTGGGTGCATTGTTATTTCTTTGAGTGCATTATTTATATTTTACCCTCTTTTTGGGTGCAATATTTTCCTTCTTTGACTTGAATTCTAAAATTTTATATATCCAACTAATAATTTCATTAATAATTCTTATTCAATTTTAGTACTAAAATTCATTTTGATTATTAAATGTTTATTACAATTTTAATTCATTTGAAATTGTTCCAAGTAGAGGTCAATATTGGAAGTGGAAATTTCCACAGCACATTAACGTAAGTTTGGGTGTGTTGTATAAGTTTGGGAATCTAAATAGTAAAGACAAAATAATTACAAAAATGATGAAACTCACTTAACAAAATTCATTTAATTCTTTTTTTTTTTTTTCTCTTTTGGGAAGTCTTTGTCAGCAAATAGACTCTGAACAATTGACACACGTGATATAAACGGAGTTGTTTAATAATATTAGACAACGTGCGGTGCCGACGTGTTCCCGACGGTGTTAGAAACCGACTTTGGTCAGCCGTCAATGCTTCACTGGTTAGACCTTTTTTTTCTTTTATTATTATTATTTTTTAACGTTAACGGTCAACAAAGTCAACCCAAATTTTGTGGTTTCAGAAACCGCCAAAACACTTACTGTTCATATTTCAGCTTAATTATTCTGAAATCCCAATAAATTTCTATTCCTCATTTTTCTCTATTTTCACACCTCAATTTCCATTGTGTCAAATCATGTCGACCTACATAAATTGTGACACGTGGATATATATATGTTTGTGTTAATGATCTTCCTATCTAACGCCACAAAGTTAGGGTCTTGAATTGTGTCGACTATTGAATACGTAAGTTTATTTAATTAACTTATGTGGTATATTTATAAATTTGATTTGAAAGATTTAATTTCGTTATCTATTTGCTAAGAACCCTGTTTATTAAGTCATGAAGTTTGGTCATCAGGTTAGCCATCGACAAGTCTTTGGCATTAATGCAATTTTTCCTATCCAACTTTGGTGGTGCAAAATTATTGACAAAAAAATATTTCGATTGCTTTGACTTTTCATGCGTGATACTTTTGTCATTCATGCATGGTACTGAAACTAAAATAGTTAAGAGTTAATAAAATATATGCCACGATGTTAAGGTATTGTATAGTGTAACTCAAAAAAAATATAAAAAGCATTGAAATATGATGCACTTCAAATAAACGTCATGCTCATTCGTCATTTAGTACAAATAATTTTTTGTTAAACTTGAGGTATGTTATACGAATTAATAAAATGTTCTCATAAAAATAATTAAGAATATATAGTTTTAGAAAAAAAAAATTTATAGTGTTGATTAATACATGTGTCTTTTGTATCTGGTATGGTTTAAAACTTTTACAATGCTGATCAATACATGTATGTTTTGAAGACATTATCGATTACTCTTGTACTCAATACAAACCTTAAAATTTGTTACATTTACTTACTTTTAGCGTAATCAATGTTTTTTTTTTAATTATATATAAATATAATATCATTATAAGAAAAATTAAGGTTAGTTTGCTATTCACGTTAATTAGACAGAAATTTATTATTTGACCAGAAAAATTGGGACTTTTCATATTTGACTAATAATATATACTCTCTCTATCCCATTTTACCTGTCCTGTTTACTATTCGTCAAACTAACTCTTTCTTCATTGCTTATTTTCTTTAGTAATTTTTAATTATTTTTAAATTTGATTTTTTGTGTTTAATAGTACTTTTAATGTAGTTTCTAAATATATAAATTTTATATACTAATACTAAATTTAATATTATGAAAATTTGAATTAAAAATAACTCCAGTCAAGCTTCGTTAACTGAATCAGACAAACAAAATGGGACGGAGGTAGTATTATTTTTTAAACAAATGATTGTGACTTGATGGTGTGATATCATGCAATGCGTCATGTTCAACTTTCGTTGGCAAGTGGATAATGCCATTTTCTACTCCCTTCGCCCTCGGCATTTATGTATGTGGCCATGTCGGAGGCAATTGGCAAATATATTTATTAATATAAATATAAAATATTTATTTATATGTTTTATGAATATAATATTACAGTGGACCCTATTTAGAAACTTCTAAACGGTGACAAGTCACTTCCGAATGCTAATTAATGAAAAGAGAATTAAAATTAAGCTTAAATTTTTTTATATACTCACTAAATTTATATATTTAAAAATTATATATCAAAATTATTTTTTTTGAAGCACAATGAGTCAACAGTTGCCTTCACTGAGGCTCAAACCCACTCACATCATCCATGTGGGAATGTTAATCTGGACACCAGATGCCACTTGACCACAAGGTCTTTGCCATATATCAAAATTATTATTAAATATAAAAATAAATTTACAAATTATAAGAAAATGTTAGAGAAAATAATCAAACGAAAAAGTGTTGAATTGTCAATAGTATTAAACATAACTGATAAAATGAGACATATGAATATAATATAATTTTTTTTAGTATTATTACCGACTATGTTACAATGTATTATCTGTTCATAACTAGTTTCTCAACCTACTGAAGCACAAAAAGTCAATACTATCCCTACCGGAGTTCAAAGCCATGACCTCACATTGTTGAAATTGAATATGCTTATAAATCAAATTGATTGATTCTACCTCGTACTAGAGCATCACCACCAATAGATATTGGGTGGTTTATGTCAGGAGAGATGCCACCATGACAAGAGAGAGAATATGACAGAAAGTGAAAAGAGATCACCTGCAAGTGAAGGTCCATGGAACAGTAATTTTTCTGACAATCTGATTAAATGCCCATGTGCTGCTGTGCGTGTTTTGCGCACAGCAAGCGCCCATGCCGGTGCGTGAACTGTATGCGCCTAGGCGCGCCTGACCACTTTATTTTTTATTTTATTTTATTTTAAAAAAATGATTTGTTTTAATTTTTTTCTCCCCTCCCATTTTCTCTTTTCTAATCATAATTACAAAAACTCTTCAAAAATTGCGAAAAAACTCTATTGATAAGGATGCTCTTAGGAAAAAGAAAAGGAATTAAATATTCTTATTAATCACATATGAAAAAAATCAATCATATATTACCACGTAAAAAAGTTATATTACGAAGAGAACATAGCAGTATAGCACTCATAATACACTTTTGTAAAGATCGTTCATATGTAGTTAATTGGTAAATGCTTATGAGGGCATTTTATAATAGATATTATCCACCCGGCCACATGAAGCTTCGATTATAATAAAATATATATATATATTATTAATTACTACGTATTACATTGTGGGCATGGCACAGCCTAGCTTAAATTATATTGTGTGTGGCTATGCCACCAGAGAGAGAAAATGTACCAAAGAACACTATAAATTTTTTTGTCAATGTTTAGTAACATAATTAACTTATCAATCAATTTTGACTTGTTTAATCATTATTAACTGTTGGATTTGATTAAACAATTAATATAAGTGTTTGATTAATTAATTATTTGTAACAGCTTAATGCTCTAAAATGTTAAAATTTTTCAATCAACTTTTTGAGAAAATCAATTTACATGTAATCAAATATCAACTAATTTATCAAATATCTTTCTATAATTAGCTAATGCTATCAACTAATCGAACACACTAACCCTAACAACTATTTACCAAACAACCCTGTAGTTACTCCAGTATCTATCTTCGTTGTTGAAAGCAGGACTCTGCAGGTTGCAGCTGCCACAATAATTCTCAATCTTAGAACAAAAAAAAAAAATGCTTTATTTTCCCATTTGTATGGCATATAATTGGTTGGAAATGAAAAGAGAGTGGACTGACGTTAAGGTTAAAATATGAGAAGCGTGTCAAAATTGTGCGTGCAATTGGGTCTGATCCCTTTTGGATGATTTCAAAGTGGGTGGACGACTTATTCGCGTGCTACTTGACTGCTGCCTGCCTTTTTTGCAACTTGTGTTGCGTACTTGAAAACTGCCTGCCTGGCCTGGCATGCAACTTGTTTCATTGCTCCGAACTCCAAACCTACTTGGCCTTGGATATATCTACAGCCGTCAAAACGGGCTTAGCCCGCCCCGTCCCGCGAAAAGGACGGGACGGGCTTTGATATTTTGGGCCCGTGTTTTGACGGAATTTTTAGTCCGTCCCGCTTAACTCGCGGGTTTTGGCAGGACGGACCGGCGAGGACTCGCCAAATGTATAATAAAAAATTATTAATATAAATAAATGCTATTATAATAAATTTATAACATTTAATATGTGTTATCAACTTGATTAAATTACTAACATTAGTGTGTATATACCCTGTTATATAATTAGTGTAATACTAATTGAATTTTGGCTTAAACTAATACACTAATTATATATATTTTTTTTTTGAAAACCAAAACCAAATTGGTAGATTAAAACAAATGAGCAATAGAGTTAGGAGGAACAGCCTCCCAATACAACGGATCTTCTTGAGAAAAAACTGTAGATGCTAAGGTATGAGCCCTAGTATTAGCAGCTCTAGGGATATAATGTACTGAACATGAATGGAAAGAGGACATAATAGATTTAGAGGCCTCTACTGAGAAGCCAACATAATAATATATGTCAACGTGTGTTGAAGTTAAGAGAGACCGTAATGTGGAGCAATCAGTGAATATGTGCACCGAATCCAAACCTCGACCCTTAAGCCATGAAAGAGCCTCCTTACATGCCAATGATTCCGCCATCAGGGGTGAAAAACACGCCGGGAGGCGCGAGGCGAAAGCTGCAAGAAAACCGCCATCGTGTGTCATGAGAACCGCCCCCACTGATGCCGCTTTGGAATGAGGATTGAAGCTTGCATCGAATTGGCAGTGCATGGCTACGCCAGAGAACTGTGATGGATGGGCATTTACGTGCGAATTTGCGGCAACCGACTGCGAGGACTGTTGCGACACCAGCTGGTCGGAGCTCGCAGGAGTGTGCACCCGACGCCAAGCAATTGCAGCAGATTCGGCCATCTTCCAGACTGTTGACGGGCGAGGCAGCTTCTTCTCCCAAACCGCAAGGTTCCTTGCTCTCCAAAGGTGATAAAGGACTGCTATCACAATAAATAAATTATCATTTGTTAGTTTGGAGACGGCGTCACCGAACCATGCAGCAAAATTATCCCCAACAACAATTGGTAGTTGCAATGAGGTCTCATGCCATACAAACTTTGCATAATCACACATAAGTAATGAATGCATGGTAGTCTCATGCATTAGACCACACATTGAGCATGTTGGGTCCAACTCCACTCTCTTTGTAATCAAGTTGGTAGTGGTGGGCAAGACATTAGATAGAGCTTTCCAGAGAAACAATTTCCATTTTGAAGGGCACCTAATCTTCCAAAGATGTAGCCATTTATCATAAATCCCGGGTTGCACCTCCACCTCTCCCATAATACGTCTATAACCCTCCTTCACTGTATAACATCCACGTGTCTCATTTGGCCAATACCAAGAGTCCTTATAATGCAGTGTGACAGGTACTTTTAAAATACGGTTAACATCAGTAGCAATAAACAAGTCCTGTAGGATTGAGACATCCCATGTTCTTGTTTCGGGGTCAATAAGTCCTGAAACCATCGCACCCTGTAACATACCCGGCATGGGAGTTTGAACCAAGGGATTAGGATCATCTGGCAACCACGGGTGTCCCTAGATGACAATGTCATTCCCATCCCCAATCCTTCTTCTCACACCATTACAAACAAGTTCATGGGCTGCTATGATGCTTCTCCAGCAGAAACTTGGGTTACCTCCTAAAGCAGCATCAATAAAAGAGGTTTTGGGAAAATACCTGGCTTTATACACCTGAGCCACCAGTGATTGGGGCCTCGTTCGAAACCTCCAAGCCTATTTTCCTAACATTGCAAGATTGAAAGCCCTCAAATCCTTGAATCCCAAACCCCCATATTTTTTAGGCACACACAAACTATCCCAAGCCTTCCAGTGTATACCTTTCTCGTTTCCAGAACCCCACCAGTACCTATTCATAGCTTTCTCAATAGACAGACACACCGAAGCTGGAAGGAGAAAGACGCTCATTGAAAAGGTAGGCATTGATTGAGCCACACTTTTCAGAAAAACTTCCTTTCCTGCCTGCGAAATTAACCTTTTATTCCATGAGCTAAATCTTTGTTTAATCTTGTCTTCGACATAGGAGAATACTGCCCTTTTTTCCTTTCCAATAAAAGACGGGAGTCCCAAATACTTGCCAAAGTTAGGGGCCTGTGTAACTCCCAAAACAGAAGCTACCTCAACCCTTACAGTTCCTGCAGTATTCCTACTAAAGCACACACTGGATTTGTGGAAATTTACTGCCTGTCCCGACATGCTTTCGTATTCAATGAGACACTGCTTGATTACCCCTGCCTCCTGAACATTTGCCTTGAAGAATAACAGGCTATCATCTGCAAAAAACAAATGTGAGATAGATGGGGCACCCCGTGCTATTCTGCAGCCATGAATAGACCCTCTAGCTTCTGCCTACTGTAACAACAATGAAAGGCCTTCAGCACAAATTATGAACAAATAGGGAGACAAGGGATCCCCTTGTCTAATACCTCTTGTGGGAATTACCTGACCAGCACTTTTACCATTCACCAGGAAACTGTAGGATACAGTTGTGACACATAACATTATCAAATCAATCCACTGACCAGCAAACCCCAAAACCATAAGCATATGGCGCAGAAAAGACCACTCCATGCGGTCATATGCCTTTGCCATATCCAGTTCTAGAGCCCCCCAGCCTCTTATGCCACACTGTTTTCTGTTTAGATAATGTCCCACCTCTGCTGCAATCAGAATGTTATCAGTGATGAGTCTATTTGGAATAAAAGCACTCTGGGAGTCAGAAATAATATTCCCCAGCAGAGGCTTCATTCTGTTTGCCACCATCTTGGCCATGATCTTGTAGACCACATTACATAAGGCAATGGGTCGCAGATCAGAAACCAGCTCCGGGTTGTTCTTCTTAGGAATTAGGACTACATTAGTATTGTTCAAGCCATTCGGAAAAGAACAACTGTCCAGACAATTAAGCACAAATGTAGTGACATCCCCTCCCACCACATCCCAATAATGCTTATAGAATCCCGGATTCATTCCATCAGGCCCTGGAGCTTTATCAGGGAACATCGAAAATAAAGCAGCCTTCACTTCCTCTGGCTGAAAAGGCCTAAGTAAGGCTTCATTCTGGCCTTGTGTCACCCGAGGCACAACAGATGCTGCAAAGGAACCCATAGAAGAAACAGAGCTAGATGAAGCAAAAATCTCACTAAAGTAATTAAGCACAACAGCATTCAACTCATCATCCTCAACCCACAAACCAGAATCATTTTTTAAACGAGTTAAAGTATTCTTCTTTTTGCGAGCAGAGGCATACCTGTGAGAGAACTTAGTGTTTGCATCCGCATTTTGCAACCAATGCTGCTTTGCTCTCTGGCGCCAGAAAACCTCCTCCTGCCTCTCCAAACGGCACAACTCAGCCTCCAACTCTTGATATTTAGTCAAGGAATCAGTATCAAGACGGCCATGTAGCTGAGCCTGCTCCTTCTTCAACCTCCTGATCTTTTTTCCCAAACTTATGAAAATGGTCTCCACCCCAACTCTGGAGCTTCTTGCCACAGAATTGTAGGCAATTCAGTAACCCGTCACCTCTCCCCTCTTGCCACGCAGCCTCGACCTGCTGCCTACAACCTTCATCATGTACCCATGCCATCTCAAACTTGAACTGCCTGCACGTGTCAGCAGCAGAGAACCCGCATTCCTTCACCCCCAAAAAGAGGGCAGAATGATCAGAGTTGCGAGTTAGAATATTAGTGACACTAGCAGCCGGGAGGGAGTCACACCAATCTGCCCGAGCTAAAACTTTATCAAGCCTCTCCTCCATCCACTCCTGAGTACCCTTACCCCTTCCCCAAGTAAATTGATGGCCTTGCATAGGTAACTGGACCAGGCCACAATCATCTAATGTCTCCCCAAAACCGCGTAGGAGACTATCCGGGTGTGGGTTACCACCCCTCTTCTCGTGCTGAAATAGGAGATCATTAAAATCACCCAGTACAACCCACGGCAAAGGCGACCTCCCTGCTAATGATTTCAAGAGATCCCAAGCAGCATTCCTACGACTTCTCTCCGGAAAACCATAGAAACCAGTCATTCTCCATGTCCCTAAACCAGTCACACAGACCTCCACATCGACATGATTAGTTGAAAAGCTCAACAACCTGGCAGTATTGTTCCTTTTCCAAAATAAAGCTAAGCCACCACTACGACCAACGGAATCAACATAGAATAAACCTTCGAAACCAATCTTAACCCGGAGACGTTCTGCATACTCCCGGTTCACTTTAGTCTCCATGAGGAAGACAAACTCAGGCTTCTTACGGGACACTAAGTCCACTACCTCTCGAACTGTATGTGGATTGCCCAAGCCACGACAGTTCCAACTTAACGTACTCATGATGACGGGCGGGCCTGAGAACCAGTGCCCGCCACATGCAAGTTTTTTGGAACCTCGGCCATGACAACATCCACAGTACTAGTCCCCTGCCGCCTCGTGCCTCTACCAGAACCCTCACGCCTACGCTTAGAGACTGCCACGACCGCCACATCACCGTCGCTGCGTTGCGGCACGGTTGAGACCGCCGATGGCGACTCACGGCTGACCGAAGCGGAACCGGGCCCGTCCTCCATCCGCGGCTGTCCCCCTACCGGCACAAGCCAATTATCACCGACTCCCCGAGGCCCCCGCCGCGAACCCGCACGAAGCTCTAGACCGAAAGGATACTGCTCAACTAGAACCCTTGCCTCACGAGCCTTCAAGCAAAACTTATGCACATGGCCCATCATACCACAGAAAAAACAATAGATGTGCAGTCGTTCGTACTTAAACGTAACCCAGCTCCAAGATTTATCTCGTTTCAACAATTTCATGCCCCTTTTAATCGGCCTATCGACCGGCAAAGCCACCCTTATACGGTAAAAATCCAGCCAAGGTGCCCCCGCGAAACGCTCATCATGCTTAACAAAGGTTCCGAGGTAATTGCCTACCTGTTCAAGAATCATGCTGGACGTATACCCTACCGGTAAATCATGTAGCTGAACCCACATATCAACCGTGTCAAGAGAGACATTCCCGGGTAGCATACCATCCGACACAGCTCTACAGATTAAGGTGAGATTCTCATACGACCAAGGGCCCTCGTCCAAAACATACTGAAGGTCTGACTCATGAAAGAACACGAACATGAATAAGTTTGGTTGTAGTTCAGTAACTTGGACGCCTTTAACCGGTTGCCAGACAGAAGCAAGAACTTGACGCATGTATTCAAGCTTTATCAATTTAGTAGACAAGAAACGACCAACCATCGGCCAAGTCGCTTGCTCAGCATCATTCACCTCTCCCGCGCCATCAAGGATAGGCTCAAACACGGCTTCCTCCTCCTCCAACGCCATGTCTGCCCACCGTGTTGCGAGCCTGCCAACAACTTCGTCCGCCGCAGTCGCCATGCACACACCCTCGTCAAGACAGGAAAGAGAACGCCGGATACAAACCCGGAAAAACAAGGGAAATCGACGGGAAAACCTAGCAGAAACTAGGAGAAAGAAAAAACCCTAGCAAACCCTAGGGAGAGATGATCACAATTAATTTAAGTGAGACTTTGTAATTAAATTTCTTTTAAGTTTTAACTAATTGTGAAAGATATAATACACTAATTATATAATTATATTAATTTTTAAACTGTAAACAGTAACTAATACAAATACTAATTGAATTTTTGTTTAAACTAATACACTAATTATATAACTATATTAGTTTTCAAACTGTAAGTAAACAGTAAATTAAACTACTACACTAATGTAAACAGTAAACTAATACACTAATATATATATATATATATATATATATATATATATATATATATATATATATATATAAAGTTAAAAAAAATTAGTACATTGTATAAATGATTTGTTATTGACTTATGGATTACACATATGTATTTGACTATTTATTAGTTATTATTGTGTTTAAAAAATTGCTATATGTTTAAACTATCCAAATTATTTTAGTATATACTTATAATATTTTTTATATTAATTTTTATTTAAATTTAAAACTTTTAAATTTTAGCGAGCCCCCGCCAAGGCCCGTGGGCTTAAGGCGGGGCTGGGCGGGCCGACCTCTATTAGGCCCGTATTTTAAAAGCCCGCTCCCGTCATATGGCGGGTTTTGACGGGCCCGGGCCCGCCGGCCTGTTTCGATAGCTATAGATATATAATGCGTTTAATCTTTACTTCTTTCACTTTACATTATCATAAAATTTAAACTAGATTTCACTTTTAATCAAGTGATTATTATGCTATTATACTACATGAATTAGTGAGTTAGTCTTCAACTTTTAATTTGACCGCAGTCCACTTTAATCTTACAAGTTATTAACTTTATTTACATTATGGTCTCATTTGGTTATATATTACAATTTTTATTAAATTAACATTAATTTTTAGGACAAATCAGTAAATTTACGATCTTAATTTAATTTGAAAAATATAATGTTCATAAATAATATAATAAACAATAATTTGATAGTTCGTTTCTATGTTATATCATTTAAGAGCATTTTTAAAAGTAGGAATAATAGAAGATAATTATCAAATTGTTATAAAAATTAATGTCAATTGTAACATGAGCTACCCTAATGGGTTAACAAGTATATGATTTGATTACCCGTATAATTACAAAACATATTACCTAATTTAAATCAAGTATCAAGAAGAGTATTACACGTCTTTCTTGGTTGAGCCCGTCACACCATGTCTTTGTAGTGTAATTTATATCTCTTATGTAGTTTGCAAATTATTACAGTAATAAGGTTTTCTAGTTTTGTGGTGAGTTTAGAAAAATCCATTAGGTACAATCTCATAGAATGAATTAAGAAGAGTATATATTAAATATTACATATTTACATGTCCCTCTCGGTCAAGCCCTAGCATCAAATATTTTTAATGTGATTTATTTTAATGTGTAATTAATTTACAAATTATACTACAATATTATAATTTACTTAATGCATACTCAAAGAATGATTAAAAAAAGTATTACTCCAACAAGTGTGAATTTTTACTCCATAGCACGTCAAAAAAAAAAAAAAGACAAAAAAAAGACAAAAAGTAAATTGAAATCTAACACATATTTTTACTAAAAGTGAATTCTAAGACAATGGTGAATTTTTACTAAAAAAAAGTATTACTCCATAACACGTCAAGTGTGAGTTTTTACACCGACACGTGATTGAATTTTGTTTTTTTGTTTTTTGTTTTTTTTTCCCATTAATAAAAGACAAAAGTAATTAATGGCAGCTTGACCAAGTTTTGTACGGTAGGGCCCTGTGTCCAAGTGGCAAGGACCGGGCCCCACAAAAGTACACTTAAAACGGTCCAATGGAGGTCGTCCTGAAATTATTTTCTACGTATAATTGTGAATGAGATATCAACCTAAAGAGTTTTATTACATATACTTTCAGATTTTACTCTCTTAATTTTATTTTTTGATGTGATTGATTTTAATAAGTTATTTTTTTACTGTAAATTTTAATAATATAAGTGCTTACAACAAAATTTTATATGTGAAAATAAAAATTAAGAATGTAAAGTGAGATTACACAAAATATTTTCTTTTAACATAAGTGAATCTTGAAAAAAAAAAAAACAGTGGTTTTAAATGTAGCTGTGACTTGTGAGACACATGTTTTGAAGTATGACAAAAGAGATGACAAGATAAACCCACAAAAGTTGAATTCTAAGCACCATTATCTAATCTTCTTCTTTCTTGTTCAACACAAAAAAGTATACATCTGCATACCAAGACGCACGTGGTATCATCATTTCCTGTATTTTGTGCGCGCTAACTATTTCGTAATCACATATTTGATGACATTTTAACCAATTTAAACCATGGTCTAACCATAGATTGTTGATGTGATAATGCTTGTTTTCTGTTTAACCTTTTTTTTTTTCTTCCATATCTTCATACGTTGATTCAATCAAATTATTAATTTTTTCTTGGCTCATCATGGGCTTCGTCCAACAATTCCTCTCTCGGTACTCGCTAGTATTAATTAGACTTGGCTCTAATATCACTTTTTAGGATCAAGCGTTTACCACTATACCTAAAGTTATAGCTTACAGCAAAGACGTAACTTTATTTCCTTATATACTGTCACAACATTTTTGAGAGGTAGGATGCTAGACTTGGCCTTTTACCGGCCTCCACCTAACAATTCCCCTAACTACCAATTGCTGGATTTGGTCTATCACCGACATTCGCCCAACAGTTCTAAACTGAAAATATGATACATTTCAACTATTTTTTACAAGAGATTTAGTCATAGTAACTAAACGTTGCAAAAAATGAAAGTTGTGCATCAAATATGGTAAAAACGTTACTTGATAATCAAATATAGAAGTGACATAATAGGCGTAAAACCATAAGTGAAAAGTAATTTATATAAGTCAAATGATTGAAGTATATATTTTTAAAAGTATAATTAATATTATTCCCTGTCGTAATACGTGCTATGAATGGAATATACTATTTGTAACATTCACAGACGTATGTATGAAGTTCAATAATATAATTCAGCTGTAAGAATAATGTAGTACAAGTTTGATTTGTAGTCCTAAACAAATAGTCAGTCCTAAACAAACATCCAACAAGTCTTAGGCTGAACTTGACGTTGTAATTATAGCAATAAATTGGATGTGGACAATTATATATTTATATATAATTAGATTAGTAAACCCGGTTCATGCATGCATGTGGACACACATAGAAAATAGTAAGATTAAAAGATAAGAAATGAAGAAAAATAGTTTATTTGGGAGTAGTTAACAAAAGTTGATCTGAAAGGTTCAATGAACACAAACCCTAGGTGCTATCTAGCTGGTTTTGGCATGCTGTGGATTAAAGACCTGCCGGGTCATGGGACATGGGTCCGGTCCATGCCAAAGTCCCTTGAAAAGGCTTTCTTTATTTTGACTTTATTATTCCTCTTTTTTTTTTTTATTTTATTAATAGTTTAAAGTGAGTAGTTTTAAAACTTGAATTGAAGAAAGTGGGTGTGTGGGTGGGGACCGGACCGGAAGGTGGATCACCGCCACCTGGGTGGGCGGGCCGGGCCTCGCCTCCTGATTACGACGCATTACTACCGCGCCGTCCAAGACGAATTTTGTGGCGTATCAATTTGCCTGCTATTACTTCAACTCCACGACCAATCACACTTCAATCTACTTATTTTCGATACTACTATACACGCATATACCATATACATACGTATATATGGACATATGGAACAATTATTTATATTATGACAAAAACTTGTGTGAGACCGTCTCACCATGAGACGGGTCGGGTCGGGACAATATGCAAATGTAATACTTATTATGTCCAAATGTAATACTAATCAAAAATAAAATTATTGTTATTTATAAGGGTAAATGTAATACTTTTAAGGTAAAATACAATATTTTTACATTTTAATTTAAAAGTATTACATTTTTCCTCAGAAGTATTATATTTTCCCTTAGAAGTAAGGGGAACTTGTCAACATTACTTATTATGAAAGCAAGGGGAACTTGTTGAAGAATCTCTTCGGAAAAAAAAAGCATTTTTTATCCACACAATTAAATTGGAAGAATATTTGAACCAATAATCAAGATAATCGCATGTATTTTACAA
The DNA here is from genome assembly GCF_003576645.1 of Ipomoea triloba. NCBI lineage: Eukaryota > Viridiplantae > Streptophyta > Magnoliopsida > Solanales > Convolvulaceae > Ipomoea > Ipomoea triloba. Next base: position 8,397,614 of record NC_044926.1, on the reverse strand, counting down.
ATTTTGTTTATACCAATTAACATTGAAATGTCAACTTGAAAACTCATGTTGAGAATAGATTATATTCTTTAAATTATATATTAAATAATTAATACATTTTAATATTATTTATTACTTTTTAACTTTTACATGCAATACGCAAATAACCTAACAATTTAAGATCATAAGCTTGATCAAAAGTGCAAAATATAAAAGTTGAGGAAAGGGGAAAGGTGAAATTAGTGAAAGCAATCGTTATATTACGGATCAGGGTTTAGCATACGTATTGTGGATTCTTATCCAGATTATGTATGTGCAGTTAACATATTATATAACTTTAGCTTATTTACTTACAGGTTACATATATATTGTTAATATGCATATAATCAATTAAATAAAAGTACATAATATGTTAGCTGCATGTATATAATTTGAATTAATCAGGGTTAGTAATGTACATAATACTGATAAGAGACCATATATAGTACACAATATAATTTGCGTTCGTGAAGGTAGTGGGTGGTGAGGACCTACGGTTGAAGTCATGCATTTTGATTTCAAAGTCAAGTTTAAGGTTTAATTAACCTGGATAGGATTAATGAAATAGCGTTAAAATAGTGGAAAAACATGTCAATTATTACAATTAAGTTTTATTTGGTTCTAGTCAAAAAAAGTTTTATTTGGTTAATGACACACTAATTAAATTGGTGATTGGCCTTGTCCCCTTTATCCCATTTCCTACTAGTAGCCTGCCAACTTTGACACCAACTTGCTTTTCATTCAATCTTGCCCTCATCTCCTAATAAAGTCATTTGATGTTTCTAGGTACATAGTTACAAAACAATTAATTATAAATTAAAGTATATGCCTAATAAAATTATATATTTAACGATACTTTTTTTAATTAAGTACAATAAATTAGGTTAAAATATTAATTTGATCCATATATGTTTGTCTGTTAAATGTTGTAATGTCATATTTTATTTAAAATTAATTTTATAAGCGTATGATATGTTAAAATTTTATAACCTGAATAAAAACAAAATATTCACTTTTCATTAATTAAACACATTTTTTTAAATTAATATTGACACATAATAAGTGTAAATGAATGTTATACCCTTCATTTATGTCCGTTTTTTCGTTACGTTTATGTATACATTATTCTATAAAAGTTGTACCCATTTTCACTGTTTTTAACGCATTTGATACTCTTTTGTAAACTAAATGCATTTTAGTGTAATAATAGTTTACTAATCACACTTGAATTATGTAACTTGTCCAATTGATAATACATTTACCAAAGAAATTGTAAATTATAGTTTAACATTACACATAGAATTAAATTGCTGGTTCAAATAATAAAGACTAAGGTAATTAAATATTCACCAAAGGATTAGTGGACTTGTGGTTGAAGTCATTCGTTTTGATTTCAAAGTCAAGTTTAAGGTTTAATTAACCTGGATTAGATAAATTAATTAACCCAAAGGAAACGCATTAAGATAGTGAAAGAACATGTCAATATTATAAGATTAAGCATACACTTAAATTATTGGTGATTGGCCTTGTCCCCATTATCCCATTTCCTCCTAGATGCTCTTCAATCTTCATGTACACGTCTTTATGACTTTATCCTTGTGTAAAGTTTAATTCACCAAATATGAAACAAAAAGGTAATGCATGTGTGATTACAAAAATAGTTTGTTTATTTAAGATTATAAAAATATAATATTATAATGAAATTCATTATAAAAATAATATATGTAATATAAAAGGTAAAATTAGAATATTTGAGAGTAATGTTATCATACCTTAGAAAAAGTAGGTAATTACATTACATTCACTTCATTTTTTTTATGTGACAATAATGTTTTATTGTCATGGTTGCAGTAAGCGCTAAGCACTAGTAGAGCGGTAGAGGAACGCCTAGCGCCTAGGTTGCTAACTAAAGAAAAAAAAACAATGCACGTGTGTGGGTGTATGTCAATATATATATATATATATATATATATATATATATATATATATATATATATATATATATATATATATATATATATATATATATATATA
>NC_044926.1:8386510-8394676 GCF_003576645.1 Ipomoea triloba | reverse complement strand
GTGTGTGTGTATATATATATATATATATATATATATATATATATATATATATATATATATATATATATATATATATATATATATATATATATATATATGATAGTGTAAATACGCATCAATGTGCCAAATACGTACAAATCAATGGGTCGGATCGTATTTGGATCCTTTTATAGTCTACTTGTTGGTTTAAGTCCTAAGCTCAGTAAGCGACATGAGGTTAGAAAGTTCCGAGCTAAGGTGTGGTAGGTGAAGATGCTAAAAGTCCCCCTAGCATTAAATGTGGTATTAATTGGTTTAACACTAAAAAAATTAAAGTTCATGGAAAGGTAACGAGTTTAAGAACAAAGATTGTTAATGGATGAAATGATTTGGGTACAAAGCTTAATTGTATTGCTAATTGAAATGATTTGGGTTGACTACTCTCAACTCCGACCATTACAATAACTAATTGGGTTGACTCCTAATTTCTAGTTATTGCTCAACAACTACCTATGGATTTGACTTGAGATCTATAATCTCTATTCTAATTATCCCGTGATCAATTCCCCTACTCTCGAGTTATAAACGTAGCAAACGAGTTGAGGCTAGGCCTCAACCTCAGCATGCCTCTCCACGAGTCCATAGCTTTATTTTTCCTTTTCTAACATTTGTTTTAATTCACATCTCCTTATTGTATTTCTTTCCAAGTAACATGTGGGCTTGAGGAGTGACCAATATATGACTAGACAATCTCAACAACACCGTCTAAGAAAAGTATGACAAGTAATGGTGATGACACAACCTTCAAGTTGAGGGTGAGGAAAGAGAATGAATTAGTAGACCCTCGGTCCCTGTCCAATCCTCTAAGCAGCATGTCAAGTCCCCTCTCTGTTATTGATAGTGATGTCTTTGTAACGACGCAGTAGCACCAGCAAAACTCTTGGCTCTTGTCTAGTCCTTTGAGCAAGGTGTCGACCCCCTCCCCTCGCTTATTGATGGTGATCTTATTACAATGACGCAAGAACACTAGTTTGACTCCTAGTCCTCTAAGCAATGTGTCGTTACAACGTGCAATAGCACTAGTCCAACTCCCAACCCTTGTTCATTCTTGTAAGCAACGTGTCGAACCCCCTTCCCTTATTGATGGTGGCCAAGAAAGTTGTAGAGGTTATGGAGGGACCTATTGTGTTGGTTATAAATGAAGTTGTGGAGTTGACCATTGGTACCATGCACAACTAAATACAAATAGGAAGGGACAATAATATTTTTGTAAATAATTATCATATTATATAAAAATATGTCGCAATTTATTTCTATTTATAGCAATAGGTACTACTACCAATAATACGTCATCATGTCAAAAGTAAATAGTAAAAACTTCTTCATAAATAACATTATTCATTTAATTAGATAACGCTTGTTTCTTGATTTTCATAACATAAATAACTCTTTGGAGTTAATAATTTAAGTAATGCTATATTGGTCTTGTAATTTCAAATCTTAATATTCACTTCCATACATGGCAATATTTCATTGATTTTTTTGTTGTATTTGATTAATAGGTATATTTTTTTTTTTTAGAGATAAAGTCAGTCCATTCATAATAGCCCATGAATTAAAAAGAAAAACTATTATTACATATATTAAAAAGTGAACATTAGAATGTACAATTAAGGGAGATAACATTATTTTAATTAATTATGTTGACATTAGATTCATTTAAAAATTTGTTGACGGATTTAATTTGTTTCTCCTTTTTGAAAACAAAGTCAGCCCATTCCTAATGAAACGCGTCTACAAAACTGTTTGTCTCGTCGTGTGAAAAACGTAGAAAAACTATTACGAGGTTTTCAAACACAATCTTTGGTACGGTCAAATGCAAATTTTAAATAAAAAAGAGTTGACATTGCCCCAAGTCAAATACTTAATTTGATTTATTTAAAATTAAGAATGAGAATGAGAAAGTAAACTAGTCTAAGTTGGTCATAACTGACTGATTCAAATCGGGAATGTTAATATGCATTTTTTTTTGTATATTTTTTATTTCTATACATAATATTTGCACCTAAAAAATATTTTTCAATCTAAGCAGCATTGATTTTTTTTTTCTAACTTTTTTGAATGCATTTTTACATACGGCATTATCCCCATTACAAAACTGATTTGAATTTGGCATACGTATGTTGTTTCAATAGAATTTAATTCTTACTCAGGAAAGACTTGACTTATAACTTTTTTATTTTATACATTTGGTCAATAAAGAAGATAGAATTTAAACTCATATCTATTATATCTAAAAAAAATACGTAATATAATTTATTATCAAATTGTATCTTAAATTTACAAATAATTTTACTCTATATTTGATTAATCGATCAAATTCACAGTGAAACTAGCTTATTCCCACATGTTAACACAAATACATGTGTGCATTCACATTCAATTTATGTAAGTTAGAGTCTTATCTTAAAAGAACCGCATTCAATAGATTATTTGAAAATTTTATAATCTCAAAAAGATATTATGCCTAGCTAGTTGTGCTATTATAAATAGAAAAAGACAATGATATTTTTGTACATAAGTATATTTTTTATTTATAAAGACTTTTTATAAATAACATTAATCATTTAAAATTTGAAAAATAAACAACATTAATTAGTGCACTCAATGTTTATAAAATAGACAATTCTTTGTAGTTAATTAATTAAATTGATATTAGATCAATAATAATATTTAATATTTTTTTTACGCATTTAATTTGTTTCTTCTTTTAAAAACCAAGTCAGCAAATACTTATTCCTGAAACACATCTACAATACTACTTGAGAAAACTGCTATCTGGTCGTGTGAAAAACGTAGAAAACCTAAATACCATATAGAGGTTTTCAAACACAATATTTGGTCAAATAAAAAATTTAAATAAAAAGAGATGAAATTGTCCCAAGTCAAATAATTAATTTTCGCTCTTTATCAATTTTCTATTTCTATACATAATATTTGCACCCAATTATTTTTTTTTTCCAATTAGAGCAGCAACGAGTTTTTTTTTAACTCTTTTTTTTTTTAAATACGTTTTGTTTTTTACCTGCAGCATTCGGTATCCCCATTATAAAATTAATCTAAATTTGACATAGGTCGTGTCTATAGAATTTGATTCTTACTTAAGGAAAGTTTGACCCAATTTTTTTAGAAAAATATATGCATTTATAATGAGTAAAGAAAGTATAATTTGAATATAAGTCATAGTCTAAAAAGATATAATTTATCAGCCAATTATACTTTAAATTTACAAGTATTTTTTACTTGGTTCATTAAAACAATTGACAATAAAACTAGCTTTATAGGCACGTGTTAATCCAAGTGCATACGTTCAATTGAAGTTTAAAATTAAATTGTTTTTATATGAATATCATGAATAAAATACACCACATGCACCAATAGTTATTGTGTGGATGGTGTGTGGACCACGGTCCAATATATATTTTTATAACTCATAATGTACATTATTCTATCACATAAATTATCTTATCTCAAAAGTTTCATTATTCTAACACATAAAGTACATTATTATAACACATAATGTACATTATTCTAACACAAAATGTACATTATTCTAATACATAATGTACATTATCTTATCTAAGAAGTTTATTATTCTAACTCATAAAATTCAGCGATGTCAATTTGGATCGTGGTCTACACAATAATTTGCCTACATATATAAAGCAAATCCTATAATTTTGATCCCTTAATAATAAATTAAAGGACATATCATAAATTGATTTGCATGTACCCCCTTCATGAGATCTAAGTATGGGTATTTTTTTAAACAGTGTTGTATCATGTCGGACACAACCCATTTTAAACATGTCTAAAGTAGAGATTTATTTTCTTTAAAAAAACACAAAGAATTAATATAAAGCATTATTGGACACAACCATCATCTGTCGGAGGGCACACGCCCTTGTCCTTTGGAAATGTCCTCACTTTGTGAACATCTATCTCACCAAATTTTATTCTTTTACATTAAAGGGTGTTTTATATTTAGAGAATATTTTTAATATAGATTGTTGCATTTTTAGTTTTAAAAATATGCAGGAAGGGTTGAATTAGGCCCTCAATAATAGTAGCAAGCCAATATTTAACTATGCATTAAGGTGATTATTTTGGTCTCTTATCAGTCATTACTTTTATTTTAAATTCTGAATCAAGCTATAAAAAAATAGAAAAATTTGTTACCATTTGACGTGATAATATATTATTTTTATTTGATTAATAAATAAATATTTTTATGACGAGATGAAGACGTGAAGTAGGCCAATTCACAATAACCGATGAATAAATAGTGTTTTATTGTCACATAGATGATAAATGATTTTAGTGAAAAATTTTAGCCTCTGTAGTTTTATCCTTGCACATGTTCTAGTCACATATGATATCAAACAACAAAAAGTAAACGTGATATGAAAATTTAAAAACACCAAACACGCATGTAAACTTCTAACATAACCTATTACCTAAGATCCTAAGATCGCCACCTTACTTGATGGTTTGGAGAACCTGCTCTTGATGCTACTAGCGCTTTGACGCAGAGAGTATGTCAAATTATAATGATTGATCAAAAAAAAAAAAAAAAGATATCGGCTTATTCCTGTAATTAAGAAACTAAGTTGACTATTCATGTTTATTTTAATAAAAACCCAAACTACAAATAACCTTCCTAACAATGAATTGATTTTAGTTACTTAAATAACATTAAAACACCACACTCAATCTAATTAGTAGGTAAAAACTAAAAGTAAAAAAAAAAAAAACATTATAATTGGGGAGAAGTTAAAAACAAAATCATGTCACTCTTAAGTCCTAGTTAATCACATTTGTAAATGAAATAGGAAAGTTGTAATTAGGTGATAGATGAGATGGATTTGGTCAATATAGAAACACCCAATTGGCAATTGGCATCCAAATCCATCTTAGATTGCTAGCTCAGCTGTCCAATTACTTTTTATGCTTTTTTCTTGCCTCCAAGTTTCCTCCTAAGGCTGCCTTGACTTTGACCGGATCGGAAGAACAACACACCAAAAAAGTCAAAATATGGAGCCGACAAGAAATACAAAAACTTTTCTCCCCCCCCCAATTAATAAATCGTAACCAAGTGGCCCAAAAACGTTTTGCCCCACATTTAAAAATATATATATATATATATTTTCTTGTTTTATGCTATAAATACACTGACATATCCGAGGAGGATCCTAACAATTCCCAGCTTGCATATTCTTATCCGCTTTCTCCTATCTTTCCCCCCTGCCTTCCTTCTTCCTGCAACAGCGCGTCTTCAAGAAATCTAAACTTTTTTTTGTTAGATATAAATCTGAATTAACAAGAACTGAAGCTTATCTAGTTTGGGAATTCTTGAATATCTGAGTAAATTAAAAGAGTTTGTGAAGGTTTTGATCTTTTTGGGGCTATGGAGTTTACTAGTTTGGTTGATACTTCTCTGGGTCTCAATGCTAAGCCTATCAGAGTTGTTAGCGGCAAACCGGTATGTGAAGAGATCAGAGATCTGAAAACCTTCTTCTTCTTCTTCTGTTGTCAGATCAAGATCAGAACAACTTTAATTTGTGAAATACTGAGATTTTTCCTTGTTTTAATTTGTTGTTTTCAGAAACAAGAAGTTGAAAGCAATTTCATTGGATTGAGAATGAACATTGGGAACAAAGATGAGGTGTGTACATCGATTCCTTTAACTTTTCGTAAATTTTAGTTAAGACAGAACACAGATATAGATGAAAATCTGATGTGCTGTTATTTGTTTAAACTTTTAGTTGAGACGACAATCTAGTGTGCTATTATTTGTTTAAACTTTTAGTTGAGACAGAACACATGGTCTGATGTGTTGTTGTTTGTTTGATGGATGGCAGGCGGGGGAGCTAATGGAGGAGTTGAATAGAGTGAGTGCTGAGAATAGGAAGCTGAGTGAAATGCTGACAGTGGTTTGTGGGAATTACAATGCGTTGAGGGAGCAAGTGAGGGAGTACATGAACAAGCAGCAGCAGCAAAGTGGGAGCATTAATGATCACAATAGCAGCCAAGTTATTATGGGATCAAGAAAGAGAAAATCCCCCAGCAATAATAATAATAATAATAATGCCAATTCGGAAAGCAGCTCTAGTGATGAAGATTCTGCCAAGAAACCCAGGAGGGAATTGGAACATCAGCACCACATCAAAGCAAACACCTCCAAGATTTATGTCAAGACCGAAGCCTCAGATACCAGCCTGGTAAGCTACTCCTCAAACTTGTAAATCAGGGTAACTCAGTGACAGTAGATATAAAGAATCTGTCCACTTTAGGCATAATTTCTACACTGTCACTGCTGAGTTTCGAACCACTGTCACTGCTGAGTTTCGAACCTTGTCTCTTCTCTCAAATACTGCCTACTAAATTACTGAGGGGGAAGCGAGTCCGGGCTCCTCAAAGTTTATTTCTTGAATGAACAAGAAATGGTTATTAATATAATTGGGTTTGGGTATTGCAGATTGTGAAGGATGGGTATCAATGGAGGAAATATGGTCAGAAAGTAACGAGAGACAATCCCTGTCCAAGAGCCTATTTCAGGTGCTCTTTTGCTCCTACCTGCCCAGTGAAGAAGAAGGTGCAAAGAAGCGTAGAAGATCAGTCAATCTTGGTGGCAACATATGAAGGAGAGCACAACCATGACCTCCCTTCAAAGCTAGAACAACCCTCCGCCACTGCCACCGCCGCCGCCCGTTCTTTGCCGCCAGCTGCCGCCCTCAACGCCCAACCACGTGACCTATCGCCGCCCAAAACAGCGCCATTAGTGGCCATTGCCAATGGTGCTAAAACCGCGTCTACACCGGCGGGAAGCTCATTGCCGGATTTTCAACAGTTCTTTATTGAACAAATGGCATCTTCCTTAACAAAAGATCCCACCTTCAAAGCAGCCATCGCAGCCGCCATTTCCGGAAAATTCTCCCCACATAACAACAGAGAGAAATGGTAAAATATTTAGGTTGTTTACTTGTTCAGGTCCGTTCATAACACCAAGTCAAGAAAATACCATGAGTTTGTTCACTAAAAATGACCAAAATTTGATATTTTATGTAACATGGTGTTATTAACTCAGTACACGTCTTTAAGTAGTGATTACAGATTCGCGGATTTTTCTCTCTTTCAAAAATAGTAGTTACAATGTTTGTAGTTTGGATAAGTTGAATTTGTAAATACCAATATTCAAAAGGGGGCCCACAATGGCGCTGAACCCGGTCCATGGGCCACTCTAGAGTTCGAAAGTTCAAGAGCTGAATGCTCCTTTTGTATTATTATTGGATGAATTCAAAATTTCAAATGAAATTGAACAACCCTCTCCAATCTTTTTTGACTTTTTTGTGTTTATTGTTTGAATGGGCTCTGAATTTTGCCAATTTTTCAACATCTCCGTCCTGCTGTCACCATCAGATCGAGCAGGCAGATAGATTTGATTCCAAAGTAAGCAGATCCCTATGATATATCTGTTGAGCTACAGCGTTATTGTGATTTACATTCTTCCAAATATTCTGTCAAGTCACAGTGTAAAGGACCCATGGGGGTTGGGGATTCAACTTTTTGGGCAAGATTTTGATTCATCAAATTGCTATGTGCAATAAATAATCTTTAACCATCACAAGTTTGGGAAATTTAATATTTTTGCACCATACTAGAGACAAGGATTCCTTACCAAGAATCTAGAGGAGCATATCTAAACAATGTTTAGACAAAGGGAAAGAAGTTTCCTGTGGTCCTTCCCTGCCCACACTAATAATAGAGTAATGATAGTTGTAAATTATTGACTCATACTTCATCATAATTATCGAAGTTATATTCTAGAACATTTCTACAACTTTGTCTTGTGAAGTAAGAGACATGAATTTCGTGAAAAAAACAAGAACCTAGCTAAAAAGAGAATGTTAGTTTACACTTGTAGACTGTACAGAAAGAAGCCCTACAAAGAGATAGAACAAAGATTTGGAGCCCAGAAGGGTACCTGGATTTTGGTTTGGATGCAGCAGCCAAATTCTGCTTCATAATCTACAAAAGCAATGAACAGAATAGTTTCATAGTTATTTGTACACATTTGCTGCCCTTCAATACAGGAGTACAGGAGAGGGGGGGGGGGGGGGGGGGGGG
>NC_044926.1:8380553-8385307 GCF_003576645.1 Ipomoea triloba | reverse complement strand
GGGGGGGGGGGGGGGGGGGGGGGGGGGGGGGGGGGGGGGGGGGGGGGGGGGGGGTGGGGGGGGGGGGGGGGGGGGGGGGGGGGGGGGGGGGGGGGGGGGGGGGGGGGGGGGGGGGGGGGGGGGGGGGGGGGAGGTTGAGAAAGTTTTCTCGCCCTTCTGTAAGTGTGAATTACAATGCATCTAGTAAACAACGTGGAGCTATGACGATAAGTTCAAGTCATCAATAGCCCTAACTAGTCCCAATTCGGTTTCATCCTCGAGTTGTTTTACATGGGCCTCAACGGCCCTGAGGCTGTTACCTGTGTTACTTGCATCGGCTGCAGCTATACAGTCATGGAATCTGAAGCAACTGACGAGATGGTCATTTGTAATTCCAGCAACTTGCATGAATGAGTAGACAACAGTGGGTCCAACGCCACGGAAGCCTCTTCTCACTAGGTCTTTGCTTATCATTTCAGCTTTGGATGTCTTAATGGGAACTTGTCGTGGATAGCGGAAATTATTGACTACAGGCTTCTTGTTCACAAAATCCCATATATATTTGTTGAAGGACCCAAGTTCATCAATTATCTGCATCACATGTGCAGTTTTTGCCCTGTTTAGTAATGGAAACTTTTCCATTTTCCTTGAAAAACAGAAAACAAAAATGGAAAATGGAGTTTGTGTCCAAGTTGAAATACTCTCTAAACTGAGAAATGGAAACAAATTTGGAACCATTTTTTCCAACTTTGTTAATAGAGTTGGAAAACAACTTCCTTTTGTTATCTAAATGGAAAAAACGTTGGGTGAACAGTACCTTTTAACCATTCACCAGTGTTTTATGCTACAGTGATCAGCTGACTTTTTTTGTTCCCAATTCACCAACGTTTGTTTTTCAATCAGAGAAGGAAAATTATGGGAAAGTGTTCAAAATTGGAAGCAGAAAATGGAAAACATTTTCCATTACTTCATTACCACTTCCGCCATAATTAATGCTTCATAAAACTGTAAAAATTGGACTTTATTATTTTGCAAAGAATGAATAGGCCAGACAACAAAAATAAGTGCTTACTTTACATATTTGGCGTGCATTATCAATAACTGCCCGCAGCTTTAACTCCGACAAAAGAGAGCTGGCAGGACTTCCCTGTGCCATTATCTTCTTTTCATTTAGTTTCGAGACAGCAACAGGATCAAAATTTTGAAACACCTCCCTGCATTTAAAAAAAAAAATTTCAAAATTCAAAATTCAAACTGAAACAGCAAAATTTGAAGGGTAGAAGGTCTCATAAAAGTCCTTTTCTAGTGGTCCAAACCACACCATAAATTCCAAAGTTACCTGAATGTTTGCCTTCTGCTGAGAATGGCTGGCCATGTAAGTTCAGCTAACGCAGTGCATAAACTTAGTAGTTCAAATAGCTTCCTGCAAATTTCAATAACCATCAACCAAGAAGATCATCAAAGGGCCTTGTTATAGACTATGATGGAACCAAACAAAGTCATGTGATAATGGTGTACCTATCGTCATGGACTGGCACGCCCCATTCCTCATCATGAAAAGTAGAATATAATGGATCTGCTTATTAGGAAATAAAGCAAATTTGTTAAATTTCTTAGACTTGTATAAGTATGCAACAGATTAACGATAGATGGCCATAAACATGCAGAGGGAATTCCCAATAGAACATATGAACAGCAGATATCCATAATATGCAGAGGAAAATCACAAACTACATGGACAATGGGCACCTTTAAATTAAACCGGGATATATACCATCTCAACTGCAGCATGGAAATAACTAGTAGAACACAGAAACCACCCTCACAACCAAACATTGTCAAATAGAACATGTATTTTAAAACAAACATTTAACAATTTATGAAGAGCTTAAATTAATAACAAGGGAAAAGGAAAAAGAGGGATTAAATTAAAACACAAAGCACCCACTACAGGTATGTGCTTATTGGGAGATGAATTACAAGCACATCGTTAACAATTACATAAAGCTATTTATATTAGGACCAAGTATCATTATTGTAATATTAGTCACCAAAGCACAAGAATTTCCTATCCACTTTGGATTTGAGCCCATCACAAAGTAGTTCATTATAATCATGGTGATAGCACTAAAAAGCACACAGTTCACCTTGGCTCACCAGACCAGTGTTTCTTCTAAGTCCTCAAGCATGGTGTGTGTGATGGTATAAATATAAAACAGCAGGCACCACTTTCTCAAATCATTTACTAGTCCCTCCCGAGAAAGGGGACAGATTCTAAAACAACACCACCACAGATTAGGCCTGCTAATTTCACTAAAACACAATCTCTTGGAGATATAAAAAAAAAAGTCTCCTGATAAAGGTGAATATTTAAAGGTTACAGTCGCCTTTCCCAGATAAACCACCCACTCCATTGTAGTTCTATTTCTATTAGCAAGCAAAATGATTTTGAACCTTGAATGAGCCAACAAGGCAACAATAAAGTTCAAGGTGTAAATATGTAGTGAAAGTATAGGAAATAGGTTGAAAAGATAGGAAGAAGAGACCTTATTTCTTGCTTTTCACTGTGGGAGTACATGGTTATACAACTAGAACTAATCACTTCATATACCCAAAATTCCTTTTTCTTCCTAACTCCCCTTCACATTCCTAACACTCCATCACATCACATACCTACATAGTGATCAAGTTGGAGCATAGATATTGATTATACCCAATTTGTTACATACATAATCAATTCTTCATTGGGTAAGTCTTTTAATAAACAAAACAGACAGTTATTTCCCTACTCTCCTTATGATGGTATTACATAGTGCAAATTTAAAATAGGAAAAGAAAAATTAACAATAAGAAAGGTGATCAAAAGCGGTAACACCATTGCATCACTCATAACCATAGCCTAAAACACAATTCAAAGGGCAGATAAACAGTGCATTTCAGCTCTTGGTGCAATTAGGAAAAACTAAAAAAAGCATTTCTGGTATAGTCTTTTGACTCAGGGAGACTATTCATTCAAAGGATTCTACTTAGAAACTATGAAACAGCCAGAAGTCTCAAACTCTCAAACCCAATCTGCTAAACTCACAAACGTTCGAGACTATCCTAATGATAGAAACAGTCCTCTCAACAATCACACTAATAGAGAATAAATATTCCCAATTATTTCAATTTTGCTAGTCCGATGTAATTTTCCCAAATTAGAAGAAAGTCTGAGCATACCAGTATTCGATGTCACCCAAGAACATCTTTTCTTCACTACAGAGGCATCTTCAGAACTCACAGACAAGCTCTCAGCTTCACTAGCAACTTTATCAATCTTCTCCACTTTCGAGCTACATTGCTTCCTCCGAGCTGATGAGGGGGTCACGCTCCGTCTGCTAACTCTCCCCGTGGAAGCCCGGCTCTGAAAGGAATCAGACGACGCATCGGAGGAGCAAGAAGCATTCATCCACAAATTCGACCTCATCAGAAACGACCTGTGCTCCTGCTGCTGCCTCAGAATTGAACCACATTTTTTCTCCGGCGACCGTGATTCCGCCGGCATTGCTTGGAATTTCTTCTCAACGCCCTCTGCTGGCTTCTCCGCCTTGTTGGCCGCCGCCTTCAATTTCTCGACGGGCTTCCGCAATTCCACCGATCTGGCCTTGTTACCGGCCGGGCCGAGCACAGGCCGGAGCTCCGGATCGGCGTGGTTCATAGATTTCACCCGCGACATTGGCTGAAATCCCCCGGACCCACTCCGATTGGGATAAAAATAAGAAATGTTTAGGGCTTGAGTAGAGTAAAAGCAAAGAGAATGCGGAGGCGGAGGCGGAAGGGAAGGCGCATTTTGAATGGTGTGGGGAGAAATGCAGAGAAACGAAACCCTAGAAGGAGCAGAATGTGCAAAGCTTAAGCTTGTGTTGAAGCCGAGGAAGGTTAGACATAGCAGAAGTGAAGCAGGAGAGTGACAGTGTAACTACCCGTTAAGTTCTGTTGGGGCCTGTATTTGTACAATGTCCAGGTTCGATCCGTACCCGTATTTAGCATGCCATTTCAAAAATTAGTTTAAACATAAAAATTTAAGGGTAAATCACCTATTTGGTCCCTCAATTGTTGGCGAACTATCAATGTTGTCCCTTAATTCCATATTCATCAATTTAACCCCCGAAATAAATTAAGTTTGGTCGATTTACTCATTTCGGCCGTTTTCCGGTGAAGACTCCGATTAACCTAGAGTATTTTGGTCATTTCGCCTGTGAGGACCCCATTTAAGCCAGGGCAATTTGGACTTTTCATATCTTCAACCCCTAATTGCTCCACCGAGAAGTTCCATCTCTCATTTTCCGACGACCTCCCTTCCGGTGTTCAGCTCTCTCTCTCTCTTTCTTCACCGTGAGCGCCGCCAACTCCCCCCGCACCTCATGCCGGTTTTAAAGGAGGCCTTGGGCGATGCCCAAGCTTCGTGAAGCTTCTCGAAGATCTCTGCCCCGATTTGCTTATCTATGATTTTCTCCAGCCACCGTCGCAGATCTGAACATCCCCGCCGTGGAGTTTATCAGCAGCAGCTCGCCGCGGATCTAAACATCCCCGCCGTGGAGTTTATCAGGAGCAGCTCGGCGCGGACCTGAACATCCCCGTCGTGGAGTTTATTAGCAGCAGCTCGCCGCGGATCTGAACATCCCCGCCGTGGAGTTTATCAGCAGCAGCTCGCCGCGGATCTGAACATCCCCGCCGTGGAGTTTATCAGCAGCAGCTCGCCGCGGATCTGAACATCCTCGCCGTGGAGTTTATCA
>NC_044926.1:8301180-8378949 GCF_003576645.1 Ipomoea triloba | reverse complement strand
CTGAACATCCCCGTCGTGGAGTTTATTAGCAGCAGCTCGCCGCGGATCTGAACATCCCCGCCGTGGAGTTTATCAGCAGCAGCTCGCCGCGGATCTGAACATCCCCGCCGTGGAGTTTATCAGCAGCAGCTCGCCGCGGATCTGAACATCCTCGCCGTGGAGTTTATCAACAGCAGCTCCTCCATTACGGTGTACATGATCCACCGGTTCAAACGGCCCGGCGTCGAGTTTTCCTTCACGAGTGTCCGTTACCGTGACTATGAACTAAAGCGGTTCGCGAGAATGGCGGTGGAAACCCCTACCTCAAAGGATCCCTACTCGCCCCTCCACAACTCCACCACCGTCTGCGACAGCTCCAAGCCCTTCCGCCACCTCGTCTCTTCTCGTCTCCCTCAAGATCGCTAATTGCTCTGACGATGTTGCATTGTCACTTACAGCCCTCAAATCATTATCTACTACTTGAATCTGCTTCGACTTCGCTGGTGAGACAAGGTTCGGTTTCATCTTCGACGACATCGCCTGTTTAACTTGAGAACTATCATCGCCTCTAGAACGCTCCCTCTCCCGGCTTAAACAAAAATCTATCTCTGTCACAGGCGAAATGACTACCCTATGCCTTCGCGTTGAGGTATTACCAGCTATAGTCCAAAAGTTTTGAACACTATGTATCACTTCAATGAAGCAAACACATAAAAATTTTGTTAGCAGTTTTAAATAATTAATCCCGAGCCCTACTTGTATTGATTGAGGGTCATCTCGGGCCTCAGAGAGTGCATTCATTACTTCAGAGAAAAAGCATATAAAAACATGGGGAATCATTTTGGCATCAAACAGTGAATTATTCTACTTCTCTCATACTGCTTTGGAGGTTTAGGAATTCACTATATGCTGACCTCATCACAATTACTCTAGGGATAGTGCGCATGGTTAGAATGACGTATCCTTTTGTTCCCCAGTCAACTCCCTAGCTGTTCTTTATCTCATAGCAGGGTATGCAAACTATGGTGGCATATCTTATAATCAGGACGGAATGTGCATTGCATACCAAATTTTTTTTTTTCAGCATCAAAAATTTCCTAAATACATTAATGAAAAACATTATATTTAATTTAATAAATAAATAAATACATAAACATATAAATATAAATAAAGCTTACCTTAGGCTTTAAGGTAGCTAGTATTTTTTCTTCATCTAATTTCTAAATTTTTTAAATCTTATGTTTTTGAAACTGCAAAAAAAATTAAAATTGAAGTGTTAGATTAAAATTAGTTAACTAATTAAATAAAGTTTAACATGCTTACCTTATTTGCGCATCCAAGCCTCATTTGCTATAAGGATATTGAACTGATTCACAAATGCCAAACTGTTATATATAATATAGTGTTGATGAGTATTTTCTAGGAGGACCTTAAATTATCAAAAATCTCTTGGGAAGACAATTATAGTCAATCATTTGAAACTTCTTTTACTTACTCTGATACTAAATTAGTTTTGCTCTGATACTAAATTAGTATATTCTGATACCAAATTAAAGTCCAATGGTTAAGAAATAATATCTCTAATGGTCTCCAAGTATTGCCAGCTATGATCCAAAGTTTTAAACTGATCAAAAGATGTCTTCCAAGTTACAGAAAAATAACTACTTGTGGTCTTTTGTGTGTTAAAAAAAATAAGTAAAAAATAATATAGTTTTATTTGAGGGAAGAAAGAGAAAAAACAAGTAAAAACATGGGAATCATTTCGGCATCAATCAGCCTTGGGGATTCAATATATGCTGACCTCATCACAATTACTCTAGGGATAGTGCACCTGGCTAGAATGACGTATCCTTTTGTTCCCCAGTCAACTAGTTCCCCAGTCAACTAGTTCCCAGCTATTCTTTATCTCATAGCAGGGTATGCAAACTATGGTGGCGTATCTTATAATCAGGACGAAATGTGCATTGCATACCAAATATATTTCTTCAGCATAAAAAAATTCCTAAATACATTAATGAAAACATTATATTTAGTTTAATAAATAAATAAATACATAAACATATAAATAAAGCTTAGGTTAGGCTTTTAAGGTCCGCTAGAGGTTGAAGATATATGTCACCTTACTATTGGCATTTCGTTATAACAGCTAGTATTTTTTCTTCATCCTTAAATGTATCTAATTTCTAAAATTCTTTAATCTTATATTTTTGAAACTGCAACAAAATTAAAATTGAAGTGTTAGATTAAAATTAGTTAACTAATTAAATAAACTTTAACGTGCTTACCCTATCTGTGCATCCAGGTCTCATTTGCTACGATAAGGATACTCAACAACTTCACAAATGCCAAACTGTTGTATATATTATAGTGTTGATGAGTATTTTCTAAGAGGACTCAAATTATCAAAAATCTCTCGGGACGATAATTGAATTTGGAAGGATATAATCCTTCTACAACACATAGGACTCCTTAAAGCAACTTGAGTAGCTACTTATTTTCGTTGTCGGCTTTCGTCACCTGACAAAAGTAATTGACATATTGAATGTAAAAAAAAAAAGATTAATTGAACACGTAAAATTTAACAATCAAATTCAATAAGTTTCAAATATATATTTAAGAATTAACAATTGTATTCAAAAGTATTTATCATCATCTATATCTATATCTATATTTTTGGTTTCCCTAGTGGATATTACGGCGTTTTGGACATTTTTTGGGGGAATTCGAATTCATTAAACATATTTTGGATTAAGCATAATAAATTTAAATTGAAGATGATTGTTGCCATCTTCATGACTAAACATTTATTTTAAAATTAATGCACCTATGAACCTAGGACAATATAAATAAGTCTTTAGAACGCTGTGGAGGATAATGCTCTGAAATGATGATGAGGATATTTTGTTCCTGGTGTTTTTAAAACGAATATATGTTGATTCTTTATCTCAGGTTCTATTCATTTTGAAGCATGTATATCCAGATAATATCCCTAACACACTTTATCCAGATAATATCCCTAACACACTTTCTGTGTCAGCTATCAACTCTCTGTGTCTATCTTGTTTCCTCTTCAGTTTGAAAGCCTACAAATGTCTCAAATGTTAGTCATTGGGAAAAATATCTCACTAGATCACACATTGAGGTAACTTTCATGCCTTCAAATAAGCAGAATATAGGAACACTTATACATGTCTTAAAGTTATTTTCTGTACATATTTTCTATAACTTTAATGTCTTCAAGTAAGTTTTCAATAACAATATTTAAGATATTTTTGAAGTTATATAATCACCCTACCAGTCATGGTCCCTGTAAATCAAAATATAAAAATTAGTTGGACCTTCCAGTTGGATTTGTTGAATGAAATCATATATTTGACCTTCTATTTATCAGAGTATTGAAATAAGTTGAAATCTGCAAGGAATCAGTATCCAATGGTTTCTTGAGTAAGAAACATATAGATGCTAATAAAGGTACAGTTCTGAGCATGTGATACTGTTTTAATGTTTTTGTTAGTGGTTTGAGACTAATATCATGTAGGTGAAAAATTGATGGTTTTATGGTCAAATTATAAATTTACTTAATATTGTCTAAAAGACTTATCAACTATCAGGAAAGCATTATATAATGTTGTGAATGTAGATTTTGTGTTTTTTTTTTCTTTTTCAGGTTTGAAACTTTTGAGAAAGAAGACCTGTTACATCAGCAAGACTGGAAATCAATGGAGACTCAAGAATACTGCCTTAAGGAGTACATTAGGAAACTAATCCTAATCATGAAGGTCAACATAAATGGTACAAGTATGTGGTAGTCTGAAATGTATAAATTATAGGTACAAATAATGAGTAATTAATTAATTATAGTCAATCACTTGAAACTTCTTTACTTACTTCGATATTAAATTAGTTTTGCTCTGATACTAAATTAGTATGCTCTGATACCAAAGATATCAAAAATTAATACCTCAAATGGTCTTCCAAGTATTGCGTATTGCCAGCTATAGACCCAAAGTTTTAAACAGATCAAAAGATGTCCTCCGAGTTACAAAAAATAACCACTTGGGGTCTTTCATGTGTTCAGAAAAAAAAAGTAAATAATAGTATTGTTTTATTTGAGGAAAAAAAGAAAAAAAGTAAGTAAAAACATTGGAATCATTTCAGCATCATTCAGTCTGCCTCTTCTGAATCGGTAGTGCTTTGGGGATTCTTGGAATTCAATATATGTTGATCTCATCACAATCACATTAGTATTTTATAAGAGGACTCAAATTATCAAAAATCTCTCGGGACGATAATGGAATGTGGAAGGGATATAATCTCTCCACAACACATAGGGCTCCCAATGCCTCTACAATCGACAGAGCAACACAATTTTCTAAAATAATTCTAAAAAATTAAAATTATAATTGATGAATTAAATTTGTTCGGTAACCCAAATTACATACCTCAATAATAATAGGAATAAATAAATTGATAAAGAAATAGAAAATACAAAGGAATATGTGTCACGAAGACAAGATTTGTATTAATAACAGTGTTGTAAGAAGATTACAAAGTGAGACAATTATTGAAAGATGTCTCAACAAGACAATAATGAACTAATTTATACTAAGGCTTTCTCCTACCCGTCCCATGAGAAAAGGGCCGGCAGTTGGATCCCTTTATCCGCATTAACGCGTGTAGCGCACAAGGCTGAGTCGGTTTGGTCCGGGTCGTCCTCACTTCTCCTCGAGTCAGTTAGGTCTGGGTCAGTCTCTAATATATCCATCAATAATAATAAATTAATAAATTAATTATTATCTAAGATATTGCTCGTCTGGAGCAATTTCAAACAATCACTAATGGTAAGTCTATGTTCACGATTACTCCCCTTACTAACATTGGCTAAGCAAACCCTGCAATAATTTACCTGGGCAATTCAATTTTAATCACCGCACCAAAGTTGTTAAGAGGAAACAATGTTAGAGGAAAACAAATCTTGGAGTATGTCTGGTGTACAAAAGTAGTGGTATTTTTAAAAGGTATTCTTAAAAAAAATTACACATCGATATTGTTTATTGTTATAGGATTTTTAATTCCCATACTACATGCCATACTAACTTGTAATTACGGAGTACATCTCTATGGCTGTATATCTCTTGTTATGGGGCTATAAATTGGAACTGAAAAGCTTAGAGGTATTGGACAAATCAAAGCAAACCTCGATTATCTTCTGGATGGATATATAGATGCCCTTCTACCAATTGAATATTACTAGTACATAAATATACATGATATTCTTGTCACTTTCCAAACGGTTTTAAATAGTGCCATTCACATTATCTCAAAATTATAAATGAACTTTATATTGATTTATTAGGAATAAAATGTACCTTTCTATTGGAACTACAGAGAGTACCATAAATTTGTATCTGATTTAAAAATGGTGTTGGCATTCTTTGGTGTATGTTTATGAAATGATTTAATGGTGTTCTTTCGGGGGGTTTGTGTACCATGGTATATGTTCATGAGTCATGATCATCGGTTAGAGTTTTATCAAGCACCATGTTTCTTTTCTGAACATGTTATTAGCAAATTTCATGGGCAACTAGCGATAAGCCTCGAACCGGGATGATCAGAAAAATGCATGGCATTATTTTTCCTGTCGGCACTAATGAGCTCCGAGCATATTGTTTGTAATTATCAAAATTTTAAATTATTATTATGAATGTAATTTTACTTTACAAATTGTATTGTTCCTAGTTTTGTATTAGGAATAGATTGAATAAACATATATACGTTAACTTCGATTAGGTCGGCCTTGTCACCACTGGTATCATAAGTCCAGGATTAGATCTTGACATAAGTCCTATAAAGTAGGCAATTAAGCACGGTTGAGTCGGTACTCTCACCACCAGTTAAATTCAATCTCTTGATTGGTAAAAATTGAACTTAGTCCATAATATAATTTGTTAAATATAATTAAGTCAAGAGTTTAAATTACAAAGTCATTGATGAAATAAATTAATCCAAGAGATCCGAATTAACTAAATCCAATTAATTAAATGGATAAAGAGATACAAAGAAATTGTATGAAGCTTGAAAGAGAGAAAGTGTCTTATTATATTATTACTTGTGGAATGAGAGTACAAAAGATGTAATAATGACAATACAAATTGTCAAATAAGGACAAAACGACATATTTTATTCGATCCTTGGCCTCTTTCGTAACCGCCCCATGCAAAACACCCCCCAACTAGGGGCAGG
Source organism: Ipomoea triloba (assembly GCF_003576645.1). Classification (NCBI taxonomy): domain Eukaryota; kingdom Viridiplantae; phylum Streptophyta; class Magnoliopsida; order Solanales; family Convolvulaceae; genus Ipomoea; species Ipomoea triloba. The sequence continues at coordinate 8,372,727 of NC_044926.1, read as the reverse complement.
TGGTTAGAGTCTTTGCTTGACCAAATCCTAGACCACCTCAGTAGAGCCCACAGACCCTGCTAACTGACCTCTTGGGCCTCGGGGCCAACTACAAGTTCAACTTATCCCATATTAACTTGGCCCGCCTTTTCGGATTGATTTGCCTCATACCCAGGTTCAACACGTGTGTGAGACCGTCTCACGGATCTTTATCCATGAAACGGTTCGGGTCAAGATGAAATGTAATACTTCATCTGTCTCATTTTATCTGTTATACTTACTATTCATTGGTCAAATCAACTCTTTCTTCTTTGTTTATTTTCTTTAGTATTTTTTACTTGTTTTTAAATTTGATTTTTTTGAAGTAGTACTTTTAGTGTAGTTTCTAAATATATAAATTTTGTATATTAATACTAAACATAATATTATAAATAATTGGATTAAAAATAAATTCAGTCAAGCCTCATTAACAAAATCAGACATATAAAATGAGACGGAGGAAGTACTTTATTCATAATTTAGTATTGTATTTACTAATATAACTATTACATTTCATATTGATCTGACTCGTTTCACGGATAAAGATCCGTGAGTCAGTCTCACACACATTTTTGCCCATCTATCTCATAATGTAATGTTCATGGAGCTATTGTTTTGAAAAATTAATTTAGAAAAACAAAACAAAAAAAAGGGAGCATTTCTCCATTCTTTCTATACCAGGCAACCAAAGTTATCACTTCGGAGCGAAGGACGAAGGGCGTGGGACCTACTTATCCTGCAACCCTTCACACATTTAAATCCAACGTCTACTTCAGTTCTCCAAACCGTCGCATATAATCCAATAGAAAAAGTGCACAACTTTAACTGATAAACTTGCACTGAAGGGGAAGTAATGGCTGCTGCAACTTCTCCTCTCCCAAAATCCATTTCCCCTTTTCTCACAACTTCACCTTCCATTCCTTCGACCCACTTCATAAATGCACCCTTCTGGAACACAAATCATCCAATTGGGCACACAATTTCCCCCCAAAAATGGGCTGCTCTCCGATGCAATTCCAAGAAGAGGAACCCATGGCTGGACCCTTTCGACTATGGCGAGGACCCGGATGTGGAATATGGGTCTCTGTTCACCGAGGGAAAGCAGGAAGAGGATACCAGGCCTCCCGATAATCCTGACAACCCATACGGGTTCTTGAAATTCCCCAAGGGGTTTAATGTGGAAATTGCTTCGCTAGGGCTGAAGATCAGGGGCGATGTGAGGAGGTGTTGTTGTGTGGTTGATGGTGGAGTGTACGAGAATTTGCTGTTTTTTCCGGCGGTTCAGCTGATTAAGGATAGGTACCCCGGTGTGCAGATCGATATTATCGCGAATGCCAGAGGAAAACAAACGTATGAGATGAACAAGAATGTGAGGTTTGCTGATGCATATGACCTGGATGATGATTTTCCTGAATCAGCAGCTGTGTTGGATATTCTTGGAGTTATGAAGGTTAGCAGGGGACATTCATGTTTTTCTTAAAGTTTAGCTTTTCTTTATGACCTAAAGAGTAATTGACTAATAGCTTTGTGTTCGGCGGAGGCCGGTAAAAGGCCAAGTCCGTCAATTAGTGGTTAGGGGGGTGAAAGGCAAGTCCAACATCCAATGTGATGGCTGTCTATAAAGAAATAAAGTTGCGTCTTTGCTACTAACTATATCTTTTGACGTGAGTAGTAAGTGTTTGATCCTAACAAGTGACGTCAGAGCAAGGTCACATATGGACGGAGGCCGGTAAAGGGCCAAGTCCATCAATTTGTGACTAAGAGGATTATTGGGGGGAGGCAGGTGAAGGGCGAAGTCGTTAGGGGATAGGAGGATTGTTGGGCAGAGACTAACTATAGCTTTTGGCTTAATTGGTAAGCGTTTGATCCTAAGTCCTAACACTTTGCTTTGCTTGGTTGTAGAATAGATACTATGATTTGATCATATCAACCAAACTTGCTGGGCTTGGGCATGCTGCATTCCTGTTTATGTCGTCTGCCCGGGACAAAGCCAGCTATGTTTATCCAAATGTGAACGCTGCAGGGGCAGGATTGTTCCTAACCGAATCATTCAAAGCAGATAGTACGACTCTAGCCGAAGCTGGATTCCATATGTGAGTGAGTTCACAAGGCCAATGCTCCCACACAGTTCATCCAAAACGCCTTCTCATAAATGTGGGATCCAACACTGTCTTGTGGCTGACTTGTTTTGGATGTGTTTCTGGTGTAGGTATAAGGATATGCTTCATTGGTTGGGTAGACCGGGGCGAAAGGTTCCTCGAACACCTGTGCCGCCTCTTAAGGTTTTGATCCCCAGAAAGGTGAGGGAAGTAGTGGAGAAAAAGTATATCAATGCTCGGGTACAAAAGGGCAAATATATCGTGATTCATGGGATGAAATCAGATTCGAAAGCTTCAATGCAGTCTAGAGGTGATACTGATAGTTTGCTTCCCATTGAAATTTGGGCTGAGATAACCAAGGAAATTAGGTATCTTTTTCTTTCTGTATATCTATAGTTCCTAATAAACTGCTAGACTTTCAGATGATATGATGAATGGATTAAACTTTAAAGTGGCTTTTGAAACATACAAATGGTTAACATTATCGATTGATTAGGGGACTGAAACCACTCTTTGTGATCCCACACGAGAAAGAGAGAGTGAATGTGGAAGATGCGGTTGGAGATGATGCTAATATAGTCTTCATTACCACGCCTAGCCAGGTTTGTCTTTCTCTACTCAATCCATTGCACCAATCATTAACTAACTGTTGGGACTGTGACTTGGATGACCAAGTTCAGCATCCTGCCATCCAACTGTGGCTCTGTTGCTCACCAGATGTGGTTAAATGGTTAATGTCCACCTACTTATCACCAATTGGTATTAAGAAGGATTACCAGATAACCAAAGAACTCGGTTAAGTGTGCTTGACTCCCAATAGCGCTAAGATCCATCACTAACTCTTCGATTGCATAACGACAAGACCTTTTGAAACTAGTTTTCGCCCTGTAACTGATCTTGATATGAAACATTTACATATGAATTTCTTGCTTTAGCTTGCTGCCCTGGTGGATGATTCTGCTGGGGTGATAGCTACAAACACCGCTGCCATTCAACTTGCACAAGCTCGACAGAAGCCAAGGTATATCCATTTGTTTCGTTGTAACTAGGGAAAGGAAATCCATTCTGAATGTTGTATTAATATGCAAACCCCAGAGGAGGGTTCATTCATAATTCATAGGTTATTGACAAATTGTGTTCTTATTTTCTTCAATACAGCGTGGGATTATTCTGTTCCGAGGAGAAGGCGAGGTTATTTGTCCCAGATGGGGAAGAAAAAAAGTGTGCAACCATTTCATCCAAGACTGGAAAATTGATAGACATTGATGTTGAAGAAGTGAAGAGGGCAGTCCAGATTTTTAGCTTGCCTCTAGCTATATTCTAGATGACATTTTTCTTGTGTATATCTATCTGTTTCTGATATGTTAGAAATGAAAAACTGGGCACCAGCTCTTAAACATGTTCTCATACATATGTTAATCTTAGCATTTAAGTATGCAATGCTGATCTGTAAATGAGAATTCAAAATTCAATGGCAAAGCTGAGTTCTGCTTACTGCAACCATATTTAGGGTGGGCGTTTCGGGTTTCGTTTCGGTTTTTTTAGGGTTTACTATGTGGTTAAATTCAGTGTCACTATATTGTGTACAATATATAATTTCATATGTCCCATGTCAGATAATATTTATGTTGAATATTTTTTAAGTATCAAAAATACTTTAATGGTAAAGATTCTTGAGAATTACTCATCATTCTCTCAGGCTATCCACACGCATGGGAAGATGGCAATTGCAAATCCTATGTGACTTTTTTATTTTCTTTTTAATTTTATTTAAGGATGATTTGTTGCAATTCTAAGTTTCTAACACACAAGAATTGCAACAAATGCAATTTGTGTGTCATAATTGCAACTGACATGCAATTGCCTTTTTGATTTGTTTATTATTGAAATAATTATTATTATTACTTTATTGATTAAAAATAAATTTTTTAATAAGGTGATATGGAAGTATGATCATTTTTTAAAGAAGTGAGAGAATTGCATGGATGAAGAGTAAAAATAGTAAATTTTATAATATGACATTTTAAAAGTGAGAGAAGATTGCAAGGGTGTGAATAGCCTCAAGAAACAAATCATCTATGCAATGAAATCTATCTATACTAAGTAAAATTCTCCTATTTTATTTTCCCGTCCTAACTTTTGTAGTCAATTAATTAAATATTTTATTGGTCAAATAATTAATAAAACTTATTTGGTAAGAAAATGTAAAATGAAAATTAACTAATACGGAGTATCTATTAATTGGTAATATTATTTTTATATTCATGTATTAACGTAATAACATAATACCGTATAAAAAAGACATATTAATTTATAGGATTAATATTTGATGCGCCACCGATGTATAGATGCTATACACCGACGGTTAATGAGAAGATGTCACATCATTAAAAAAAAAAAGTCAATATTAACCAGGTCCTTTTTTGAAAAATATTTAAGACGTAGTATTTTATTAGGAAACTCTATTATTTCTAATTAACAAAATATATCTACTTTCCTAAACATATTTATTACTTAATTATTAGATACGGAGTACATTATTAATTCTTCCAATTTCAAATCAGATACAATATTATTATTTATTTATTAATAATATAATTAAATATTATAATCAACTATAATTAAAATTAATTGATAAATGTTACGCGACAACCTGGTCCACCCATATTCGCTCCAGGAGACACGGGAGCTGGCCCAAGGGGAATCATCACTTGTGGGAATTGAACCCGGGTTCTCTCGAGATTCCTCCCCACAAAGAGAACTCACTTGCCACTTGAGCTACCCTACTGGGTTATTTAATTTCATTATGAATAAATCAATGATCATTATTAAAATTGATTGGTAATTCTATTTAGTAAAATATTTAATTATATTATTAATAGATATTATAAAGCTTTTACTAACATAGTTGATTATAATATTTGATTATATTATTAATAAATAAATAATAATATTGTATCTGATTTAAAATTGGAAGAATTAATAATGTACTCCGTATCTAATAATTAAAAATGGGTAGGAAATTAGATATATAATAATTAAGTAATAAATATGTTTAGGAAAGTAGATATATTCTGTTAATTAGAAATAAAATAGTTTCCTAATAAAATACTAAGTCTTAGATATTTTGCAAAAAAGGACCTAGTTAATATTGACTTTGTTTTTTAATGATGTGGCATCTTCTCTTTAACCGCCGGTGTATAGCATCCATACATCGGCGGTGCATCAAATATTAATCCTAATTTATATTTATATTATATATAAAAGTAAAATCCTCATATATTTTCACTCCTAAGGCCCAAAACGACGTCGGCTTTTTGTTAGCGGGAAAATGAATTATGCTGGAGTTGTTGCTTTATAAATATAAAAGGAAGATTTCAGTATTTGTTACCTGTGCTCTGTTATCAAAAAAGCAAGCCAAACTCAAACGGTTCTCCTCCGACGCTCTCTCCTCTTTCGGCGTTTGGATTCCAGGTTTTTCTCTCAAACCCAATTTGCTTTGCTGCTGTGCGTGTACGTATGTTTGTATACATTCTTCTGGATTTTAAAGCAATGTGGATTAAGTTTTGATTTTAAAATTTCGGGATAAAAAATTTAGGTTTACAAAGTTTGAATGCTAGAAATTTGTTTGTTTCTTATTTCTACTCTGCATAATCCATGTATGATGTTTGGCATATATTCTATAAACATGTCTGTGTTTAAGACCTGCAATTTAATTATTATGGCTAAGTTAAGCCCATTTTGGACTATGTTTTAGATTTTGATTCATTTGTTAGTTAATTTGCATAGGTTAAGGTTATTGGATTATGGCACCAGTGAGAGATAGAATCAGTCAACTTCCCGCGGATGTACTTGACCACATCTTGGGATTCTTGCCAATTCAAGATGCTGCTAAGACCGCTGTTTTATCTTCCATTTGGAGAGATGTTTGGCTTCGTCTTACCCAACTCAATTTTGATTTTGGGTTCTTTCATTATATTAATAATAAACATAGTCGTGCTAGCAACTATGTGAGGAAATCAGGTGCAAGTTTATATGTGATCAACAAAGTTCTCCTGCTGCACAAAGGAACAATTCGGAAATTTGTTCTGAGTTGTTATAATGTTGGGAAACTTGCAATTAGGTCTCGGTCTTATGACTTCAACGAATGGTTACTTTTAGTCGCACAGAAAGGTGTTGAAGAAATCTACATTAGTTTTGAAGAAAGCGCATATCGGTTGCCAAGTTGCATATTTTCTTGCTTAACACTTAAGAGATTGTATCTTTGTGGTGTTATTGTTGGTCCAATCAATTTCCCTTCCATATTACCTAATGTTGCTTCACTTTGTTTTGAATGTGTTGACTTTGGTCCTATAAATGGTCTAGATCGCGCTATTGATGTTCCTGCACTCGAGAATTTGTTATTTATCAGCTGTAAAAACATGTTTTATTTTGACATTACTACTCCAAAGCTGCGTAGTTTAACAATCAAATCTTGCTTATCTAACGGGTTGGGTAAATTTCTCCCGGTTAACTTGGACTTGAGATCTATTTCTACACTTAATTTGGGTGGTTGTGTCCAAGTATTTAGCCATAACTTTTCTTATCTGACTATTGTTTATTTATAAATTCTTTTAAAGGAATTGATTCTACTTTCTTTCTATTTGATTTTTAAGGGATTTGTTAAAGAATTTACCGGGATGGGATTTCAACTAAATGTGAAATACCTTAAGCTTTCATGTTACAAAGGATTCTATACCCAAAGTGATAGATCATTTTCTGTGCTTGCTCATTTGCTGCGATTATGCCCTAAGTTACTCAAACTGGTTATCAATTTATTTTGGGTAATCTTCATATTCATTGATAAATAGTTCATTTGTTCCATTTTCATATTGTTTTGCTTTTCTGGATAAAATTTTGTGTAAATGTTGATTTGATTGAGTTTTCTTTTCTCCGTATTTGATGCTTGTCTATAGGTCAATTCAGTGCCTACTGAATGTATGGACGCCTTGTTGGAACTTCATATTGTGGCTCAAACAAATAAGATGCTCCATGCTTTGAAGTTTATCTCATTTAAAGGGTCACATTCTAAAATGCTTTTCATTAAGAAGCTACTTGCCAGTTTTTCAACACTTGAAAGGGTTATCATTGTTCGTGACAAAAATTACTGCAAAAAGGACTCTACTTGAATTATGCAGGAGCTTTTGGATCTTCCCGTTGCCTCCACAAAAACGAAAATTGTTATTGTCTAGTGAGTATATTTCTATTGAACAAACAAGTTTCTATTTTGGGGTTTCTACGAAAATCTCTGCATTCCATTGAGTTGCTGTGTGTGTGCCCAATCTTGTGGCAACTTGAGATATGCTTATCAATAATATTCATTTTCACAGCTACCTTATTCAGTGAAGTTTTGATTGTTTGTATTGTTTTTCATTCCCTAACGCAATTTTGTCCCAAATTATTTTTGGAAGGTTGATGGAATGAAGCCGAATGGTGACAACATTGTGTCCCGATGTTTTGGAAGTAACGGCTTAGTTTGGCTCACACAAAATTCTCTGCACTAAGCTAGGCTCGAGGAATGAAATATTTTTCGTCAACCCATTACTTGTTTGCTTTCATTCGCTAAGGTTGGCATTGTTCATACTCGTAGTTTGCAAGAGGTTTTGAATTTTTCTCTGTGTCTTAGAAAAACAAAAGTGATTTTCTTTTAAAAATCTTGTTGTTTTTTTGCTATTGGACTCAAACCTTTTTGTTTCCTTCTATGAATGATATTCTCTCTATAACTTCCACAATGTGCCATGGGCAGTTTGTATATAACTTTTGGAGCTTACTTTTTTTTTTTTTTTTTGGTTTTTNTTTTTTTTTTGGTTTTTAATTCATCACACCACTTTAGTTATATATACATTTTATTTCAAAGCTTGTTAATATATTAGGCCTAATTATGCTTAGACACCACCTTATTGTTGGTGAAATTTTTACACTCAAACTCATTCACAAGTGGTGAATGGAAGTAAGTTGCCTTGAGACATACAGGGGAGGGTAGTCCTCCAACAACATTATCGTTGAAATTCTATTAAGTACAATGATATTTTGATCTTTTTAATATAAAGTGGGTTGATCTGTTACATTTTTATGTTTATCTTTTTGAAAAAATTCATAATTGAAGACTGAAATGTTTTTGTATTTAAGGACATTTAAATTGTTTTATTGATAGAGTACAAAAAATGGTCATACCACAATAATATTACACGACCAAATGATGATGTTTTGAAAAAAAAAAAACTAAAAATGAATTACCACATATAAATGTAGGACAAAAAATAAAATAAACTCATTATTAAAATATACTCAGGTATTTAAATTTTAGTATTTTAAAAATTTTATGTGGCGCTCGGTAACGTGGTAGTATAGGGTTATATCGAAACTTAAATGAATTACATGAAATTCATTAATTTATGAATCCAAATGCTCTTTTTAAGGTTCAGTGGCACATAACCAATAGTTATTGCATGGATCGTGGTTCGTGGTTCACACAATTGTGTGAACTACGGTCTAAAAATAACGTCGTTTTGCTTAATTTTATTATTTCGCGCGCCAAGATGCAACATACATTTTTATAACTCATACTGTACATTATTCTAAAACATAATGTACATTATTCTAAAGCATAATGCACATTATTTTAAAACATAATGTACATTATATATTTATATTATCCCAGATGTTTTATTATTCTAACACATAATGCAAATTATTTTTACTCATAATATTCACGACGATGTTTTGAACCGTCCACAAAATAATTTGTTGCACATAACAATTGCATCACTACATGCAATTCGATGGACTATTTGAACATTATTTTTATAATAAACAACAATCTATTATATTATACTATCTCTGTCTCATTTTGTATGTCCAATTTACTATTTTATTAGTTAGATCAACTCTTTTTTCATTGCTTATTCTCTTTAATAATTTTAATTATATTTAAATTTAGTTTTTTTTGTGTGTTTAATACTACTTTTAATATAGTTTCTAAATATATAAATTTTATATTAAAAATAGAGAGTCAAGTCTTCTTAAATAAATTAGACAAACAAAATGTGATGGAGGAAGTATCATATATCATGTCATTTATTAGAATTTTTTTTTAGATAAGATTAGATGATTAAAATTATCAAATCTATACTATTAATAAAAACAAAATTTCAAATTTTAACTTCCCGTCAAAAACACTCATGTACTATTAAAGTTTGCCTAATATTGTAAAGTATATAGTAATACAATTCATATTCGTACTACAATTGTACATTAAAATTAAACTATGGTAATACAATTTCTAATACAATATATTCTTTCATATTTTCCTATTCGTAACACAATTATAGATTAAAATTACTAATAGTAATAATAATACATTACATATATTTTCCTACAATGTAATCTATATCTATATTCTATATTATTAATAAAAACAAAATCATGAACTTTAACTTTCCGCCCAAAACACTCTATACTATTTAAGGTTTGCTTAATATTGTAAAATATTGTAATACAATTTCTATTCGTACTACTATCGTACACTAAACTATGGTAATACAATTCCTAATACAATATATTCTTTCATACTTTTTTATTCGTAATACAATTCTCGATTAAAATTACTAATCGTAATAATGCAGTACATATATTTCTTTGCAACATAATCTATACTATTAATAAAAACAAAATCCTCATTTTTAACTTCCCATCCAAAACACTTTTATACTATCAAGGTTTGCGTAATATTGTAAAATATAGTAATACAATTTCTATTCATACTACAATTGTACATTAAACATATGTTAACACAATTCCTAATACAATATATTCTTTCATACTTTTCTAATCGTAATAATATAGTACATATACTTCTCTGCAACGTAATCTATACTATTATTAATAAAAATAAAATCCTAAATTTTAACTTCCCGCCCAATACACTCCTATACTATTAAGGTTTGCATCATATTGTATATACTATTAAGGTTTGCATCCTATTGTATAATAATAATAAATAATAATAATAACAACAACAACAACAACACAACAACAACAACATATGGAACCCTTCTCTCTCTAAAAATTCTCCTCCTCCTTCTCTCTAGCTTCTCCGGCCTTCTTCTTCCCTTCCGGCAGTAGCCGCCTCCGCTTACTTTGCGGGTTAGCGGAGGCGGCATCTTGCTCTCTTCCCGACCATCTTCCTTTCCTCTTCTTTCTTTTCCTCCATTTTCTTCTTCCTTCCTCACTCACCACTGCCGCCACATTCTTCTCCTTCCCTTCCCTTCGCCGTTTTCCTCTTCTTTCTCCCCTCTGTCTAGCCGTCCCTTTCCACCCCCACCGCACCTCTGCTTTCCACCACCACAACGCCTCTTCCACCGACGACCACTGCACCGGCACAACTGCACCGCCATCCTCCGCCTTCGCCTTCTTAATAATATATATATATATATATATATATATATATATATATATATATAGCTAGGGTAGGTATTGGGGTGTGTGTTGGTAGCCTTGAGCTCCCAACCCTACCTTTACCTTTTCCTTTTTATCCTTTTTATGTTTTTGTCTTTCTAATATTTTGTGTTTTCCTCTTGTTACTTTCACGAGCTTCTTCCTCTCGTTACTTTTATGAGCTTTTCATTTTTCATATGCACAAATCGTTTAGTTTAGATTCGGTAAATGTTGATCTTATTCTGGGCAACGAGCAAAAAAGATTAAAGATGAAGGCCCAGATCTTTGATGAAGCTTTAAGCTCCCTGAAGGAATCTAGCTTCCAAGTTATGAAACAGTCCGCGATTCAAGTTTTCTATAGCATATGTAGAAAAGTTGTTTCTATGTCTGACTATAAGGAATGGTTTACCATTTCATTCATTGTTGATGTAAACGTTTTGTTATGATTTAATGAAATAGCTACGTTTACCTTCAAAAAAAATAAAAAAAAATAACAACAACAACAACAACAACAACAACAACAACAACAACAACAATAATAATAATAATAATAATAAGGATCCGAAATTCAAGCAGCCATCATGTTCAAAAATATTACTAATTAATGTAATGGATATGAATATTAGGAAGATTGTGAAAAAAGGGGGACAAAGAATCGGTAATTCATAATTTTGAATAAAATACAAGCTGTTATTTGACTATTAAAATTGTACTATAAATACTCTCATAAGCAAATAATAATTCTACTATTGAATATTTTCTATTCTTTTTTGCTATTTCTCATATTTCTCCTTATTGTTTAGTAATAAAGTCTGTTTTTGTCTTTGTATCCGACCTATCCCCAGGGCAAGGAAAAGCTCTTTAAGACTTTGGTTGATGCGTTGTTATTTGTCCAGAGAATATCAACGATCTACGGTCAACCAACAAACACTCAAGTGCTTATTCCATTACTCGCAGATGAATTTTTTCCTAATATAGTTATACTTACTGAATATTAAAATATAAGTGTACCTCAAGATATCGCACGGGTGAAAAAACTATAACAAATACTATTTCTCTACACGGGCCAAATATTCTTAATATATTATAACAAATCAATTCCGTGCATCGCACGGGTGATAATACTAGTAGTATATAAAAGGATATGTTTGACCCAGCAATAAGATTGATAATATTCAAAGAAAAACAATTATTTGAAGGGAAAACACCACTTTTGACCCTTGAATTGTTTTATTTTAGAGATTTAATCTATGTTAGTTGATTTAATCTATTTGTTCCACACCACACCATCGCCTGAGCCCTGAGGCAGTTGATTTAATCTATTTTTGCAACTAGGCTGGAGATCATGATTTTGAAGATCATCGAGTACGACAGCAGTCACATCTTCTTCTGCCCCTACGAGGCTACGACAACCTGTGGTGGCAACTTCGAAAGATCTGCGTGCTGGAGCTCCTAAGAAGAGAAGACCGATCAAGACCCAATGTAGAAGAAAGAGAAGAGAAGGAGCAAAAGATTAAATTGTCATCATCATTTTACCTATTAAAATTTTTTAGTTACTTTTCGCTTGTAATTTAATTGGAGGAACTGAAATTGAATAGTTGTGGAGTTAAATTGACAAATTTTAAACAATACATCAATTGTCATAGAACTAAAAGTGAAATTTTCTCTTTAAATAAATGTAGTATCTTAATTGAAATGTGGAAATGGTCAAATACTCATGGGATCAAAAGTGGAAATTACTCTATCTTAATTGCTCATTATGTTGCGTTCTCAAGCTGTAGTATTATATAATTACCAAATTGTTATGAAGTTATTCTTATCATTTTAAATCAATGTCTATGGTTAAAGTTTTATTCTTTTGTAAATGCCATTTTTAACAATGAATAATTTTTTTTCTTGTAAAAATATAAAATAATTTTTTTTTTTTTTTATTTTGGTTGGGGTGGGTTAGTGGATATGCAAACAGGATCTCTTATCATCTCTGTGAATTGTGATCTCCAGTTGTCCAAGACAGTTGGGATTTCCCTCCACTCTTTTCAACCAACCAAAGCAAAGCATCCATGGCTATGGCGGTTCACACAGCCGCCGCCTTTTCTCCTTCTCCGTCTGTCTCTCAGCTTAAGCTTCCCCGTTCCTCTTTCTCTCTCATCCCGTTTCTTCACACTCGTCCCCAAACTTATCGAAAGTCACTACTACCTTTAAAGCTAAGACCGACGCAGTGCTCCAAGAAGGAAGTGGGAGCCACCGCCGCCGCCGCGGCCTCCGGCGACCCCAAGCTCGGCGTTGCAGTATACAAGCCGAGGTCTTACGATGTCCTCGCATCTGACGCCGCGAATGCCCTCTTTTACGCTCTCAACGAAGGGAAGACTCGCGTCGAAATCGAATTTCCGTAATTTCTTATGCTCCTCCGATCCTTCTTCATCACTCCATTATTATTGTTATAACGCATTTTATTATACTCGATAGAAATGAACACACTATTTAAATTCTGGAAACCTAGGAACTAAATGTAGCCTTAAATCCTAATTAAGCAGCTTTTTCTATCACATAATATTTATCGTTATCTCAATTAAGAAGATTTCATTCTTCTGACTTTACTTCTTTTTTCATGTTTTTGAATCATCAATGGTTGCATCCCCAGTCCCTTGCCTAGCAACATTTCTTCCTATAAGGTATTATCTTAGTTTTACAATATATATTATTTGCCTAGCCTAGAAGCGTTATTGCATTTTTTTTTGTCACGAGGGAAACTTGCAATCATTAATAGAGTGCACCGGGTAAATTCCACCTTGTTACCTTATCCTATAAAGAACCACAAGAAGGTAAATCAGTCTAGGTTGCACATAGTTGATCAGCTCAAACCAAGAAGGCCAATAGGCCGCTCCTCTCAAAATTGAACTTGTATCCTTGTGGTTATCAAGTGGGAACGACCTAACCAACTTGGCTAGGATACCCGCACTTTTGCATTTTGGTTCTATAATACGCCTGCCTGCCATTTTGGCTTCATGCAATGCCCATGGCCAATTGGCTGTAGCTTATGCAATTCTCACTTAGGGTCAAGAAGACTTGTGATTGACTTTCTTGTTGACAAAAGATTGGCTTGTGCATGATATTTTTTGAGTTCATGAATATGTGAAGGGATCATCAGATGAGTTTAGTGATGCCAACATTCAACTTGCCTTGGCTGTTGTCAAGAAGCTTCAAGAGAAGAAGGAAACTAGGGCTTGCATTGTAAGAGAAACCTCTTTAATTTTTCTACTTCACTTGATGAGATGATAGAAGATCTAACAGACTTGATTGTTTGTAAGGTATTTGCTGATAAGCCAGAAAAGCGCAGAGCCTCGGAACTTTTCAAAACAGCTTTTGACTCGGTAAAACTGGTTATTATATTATTTTTCATACCTCACTTTCTTTGTGACCTTATGTTGTGTAATAGCTAAGCAATCAGCTCTCATAATGAAACTATTTTAGATGTATATAGTATGTGATGTTGCTTACGAAGCAGATGCTTAAGGTCAGAGATGGATGATTAAACAAGTGAAATCTCAATAATTGCCTTTTTCTTTTCTAAGGATGGAGTAAATACCGTAGAAACATTTTTTGAAGGGAAAAAATAAAAATCAGTGACACAACTATTAGTATGTTTGATCAAATGGAAGTCCTTCCTTCTTTAGATAGCTAAAGAAACTTGATTAAAATGAAGTATTATGCAAGAAATACAATACAGAAAATGTTTTATACCACACATCAAATCAAAACAAGTACTTTAAAGTTAGTTTGAGAATGATATGAAAGGAAAAAAAAAAAAAAAGGTTCTAAATACCCGAGGCATTCTATGGAGTCTTTTGCCTCTGAAGAAAAGTTCAGTAACTAAGAATTTATAGTGCATTACTGCATTAGCACCCCATTTAACAACATCATGTATGCTGAAGTGCTTAGAAGACCATGGAGCTTCTACTTCCCAAATGTGATCTTCAGGTTTCAAAATATTACAGGCTTGAATTTACAAGTATATGTTGTATTTAGTCTTTTACATGCTATAGTTCCTTTTTTAAAATCAGACTTTAAGCCTGAGGCGTGTAGTCTCTGTAGTAAAATTTGTATCTCAGAATTCATGGTCTTTCCTTAATTGCATGTTTATATCTTTTCCTATTTAATTACCTTTCCTAGGTGAATAGCCGGAGACCTGTTTGCCTATAACTTATAAGGGCAATTCTAGGTTCACACAAATTTTTGGGCACAATTTTTCATATGGCCTCAATTGATTGACATTTGGTGGAGTCCACTAGTAGTCAATGAATATTAAAAGTTGTGAAACCACATACATCAACATGTTTTAAAATGTGTATAAATTTGTGTGCAAATAGCATTTTGCAATCTATTAGTATAGGATTGAATACATTTTTGATCAAGTGGTAGGATTTTGCAACTTAACTTTCATAGTATCTATTTATTCACACGGTTTCAGATTGATGATTTAACCATTGGGACGTTGGATGATATTCCTAGTGGTCCTGTGACTACATTTTTCAGATCTGTAAGTCGCACATTGGATTTCGATTTTGAGGATGAAAATGAAGGTTTGCTCCCATTATTCCGGATGCATTCTGATAATTGCAATGAGCTTAACTTCTGATCAGCCATTTATCAATGATGCAGATCGTTGGCAGTCTGACAAGCCACCATCACTGTACATATTTATCAACTGCAGCACTCGTGATCTCTCTTCCATAGAGAAGTATGTGGTATGATGTGTTGCTTTAAGGTCCAGGCATGTTATATTTGTGCTTTAGCTGATGGTTTGAAAATTGTATATGAAACAGAACTTAAGAAATATACCAGAACACTATAATCATGACTTTTCAACACCTTTCATGTAGTACAGTGATAATCCTATTTTTCATCTATAAGTATGCTTCTATGCTGTTTTTCAGGAGAAATTTGCCCCGTCCACCCCTAGTCTGCTGTTTAATCTAGAACTGGACACATTGCGGTATATTTTTCAGTTCCTTTCTTGTAATCAATTGTTTATTGTTGTCTGTTTGAATCCATTCTTTATGATGGCTTAAATGTGTTGGAAATTACAGTGCTGACCTGGGTCTTTTGGGATTTCCACCCAAAGAGTTGCATTATCGATTTCTTTCACAATTCACCCCCGTATTTTACATTCGAACTCGAGAGTATTCAAAGGTGCAAAGTCTGTAATCTGGATTTTCTTTTCTTGTCTTTTCTATTCTGTTAAAAATAATGGTTGCTTTTTCATGTTGGAAGACAGTTGCAGTGGCACCCTACATAGTAAACTACAATGGAGCTTTGTTTCGTCAATACCCTGGTGAGATCTAATTCTTTTCGATCAAAATTTAAGGTTCATGCATGTACATTTGGCTGCCTTTCTAGAAATTTAAAGGAAGAACTAAGAGTGCGTTTGGTTCGTGGGGTTAGACATAAGAAATGGGAATGAAAGTCATACACATTGTTTGGTTCACAACTTTTTAAAACACAGGTATAGGATACAAAACTCATTACCTAGTTTAAATCAGGTATCATTCCATTAATTCAGCCGTATCCCTCCTCATTTCATCGTTGCCTCACTCATCTTTCCTCATTTCATCGACTTCCTCACTGCATTGCCTACTCATTTCATCCTCACTAAGATCAATTGCCTTGGTTTTTTATTTTTGTATTTTTAAAATCTTTAATCCAATTATAGGGTCATACGTGACCAAACATCAATATTGGTAATTATTCCTATTCTACCCTACTACCAAATATGCAAAATACTTTCACCAAAACAACTCATTCCAATTACCAAGTATTTGATTCTCATTCTGATTCTGATTCCCATGTTCCAACCAAACACACCCCCTAAGAAGAGGAACAAAGAAACTTCTACTTTGCCAAAACTCATATTTTTATTTCAGGGCCTTGGCAGGTGATGCTGAAACAATCAGATGGTTCTTATGCATGCGTTGCAGAGAGTGATTCTCGGTTTACACTTGGAGAAGTAAATATACATCTGATACATCAATCTAATACTCAAAACTCCTTGCCTATCTTGGTAATGCACAGTTAAGTAACCCCACCCGGCTTCTTATGGCAGACCAAGGAAGAGCTGTTGCGTGTCCTAGGTCTTCAGGAGGAGAAAGGAAGCTCGCTTGAATTTCTTCGAAGAGGGTATAAGGTGTGTTATAGGTTCCTTCATGACTCTCATTGTGCGTGCATGATAAGTGATAACAACACTAACCATAGGAAACCAACTAAAAAAAAATTATGCTATTGATGATTGGTTGAATCCTTTGCCCACAGTCTGCAACATGGTGGGAAGAAGATGTTGATTTGGAAAAATCTTCAGCTTGGCGTACTTGAACAGATAAAATCATAACAACATGATTGAAGCTGCCTAAAGGAGAAGAAAAGCCCACTGTGCATCACTTAGCCTTGGATGCAAATGTTTGTGTAATCTTGGATGAGCTTCAAGTCCTCCACTACAAAAGCTGCATAAAATTAGCAAACATTTCCATTTTTACTTCTCTCCTCTACCATGTTAGTATCAGTTTTGTTTCTTTTTGTTTTTTTTTTGGCTGTCAAATTGGGTTTTGTTGTTTGATTGGAGTGAAGTCTTGGCCTCTAGGGACTACCAATCTTTTCCTGTTAACGTATCCCTACATGCAATTCTCTCTATTGGGAGTTCGACTTGTGTAGAAATTGTGGAAATGTGTTTCATCTTCTTGACAACGTTTGTATTGTTAATTTGTTATTAATAATTATTTTAGTCCGTTTAATTGGAGGGAATTAGAATCAAGCAAATTCATTGGTTTTGTTGGAAGACATTGCATTTCCACAAAATTAGAATCACATGTTTTTCATGGTATTTTCAATTCTGTAATTTTTGAGAAGAAATAAAGCATCTTGAAGCAAAATTATTATTCTCTTTTTTAACATAAAATTGATATTTCATTTGCTTGTTATAATAAGTATAATATTTTGGTTTTTATACTATTTATTCTTTTCAATTTAATTGACAAATGGCTCAAGTGTGAATATCTATCTATTGCCTCAATTAAGTTCTCCTCCTTCTCGATAAAAATAAATGAATACATATATTTTGCTCATGTAGCAACAGGCAAGGTGGCTGTCATTAAGAGATCTTGACCAGTTAGAGAATATGATTCGCAGAGTATAAACTTTTGAAAGTTACTCACAATTTACCTTTTCAACAACTCCTGGGCAGGAACTTTGCAAAGTTAAGATAAAAAAATATACAGTCCTTCAAGTTATAATGCCCGAATTCTAATTAGATGTACCAAAAACAAGAACCAATCCTTATACCCACATTGCATTGCATTGTGGAACCTGGTGCATGTGTATATGTCTTATGTTGTGAGTTTTTGTGTCTCGTGCTATGAAATTCTCTATCTTATGAATATAAATTATGTACTTAAAATAAATTAGTAATTGTATTTTATATTATGAATTTTTTTGCCTTGTGTTGTGAAATTCTGTGTCTATAAACACAAATTATGTATTTAAATCATATTTAAAAATTAATTAAATATATAACATGTGTATGCATCTTGTGTTGTGTTTTTTTTTATCTTGTGTTATGATTCTATACTTTATAGATTAAATTATGTACTTTATCGTTTCGAATTTTCGATTCAAGGTCTGTAATGCTAACATGCTATGGCTATGTTTGGCAAACCTAGCTGAAAAGTAGCTGAAAGCTAAAAAGTAGCTGAAAACTGAAAAGCTATAAGCTCGAAGCTGAAATCTGAAGAGCTGTTAAGCTAGCTGTTATGATTAAAAGTGTTTGGTAAAATTAGTTTTTAGATAAGCTGATAAATGAAAAAAGACTAAAAAGGACATCTTCATACAATTTAGATAATTTTAAATTTAAATAGGTTTGTTTATATATTAAAATATAAAATAATGAAATCAATATATTTAAATAAAATATAAAGTAAGAACATATATTTGAAAATATATAAAGTAAAAAAATGTTTATAATTCATAAGATTAGTTCATACAAAAATTAATGTTCAAACACAAATGTCAAACTGAAATTACTACCAAACATAATGAAAAGAAAATGTCAAAAGGGTTTTAATTGCGAGGGGTAAAGGATGTCATTTATTTAAAATAATAAGGATAATGATGGAAAAAAGTTAAAAAGCTATTAGCTTATTTTTGAAAAGCTACCCCAAGTAGCGTTTCAAAATAAGCTCTTATTTTAAGCTACTAACTTACTTTGAGAACATTATCAAACAGAGCTTATAGCTTATTAGTAGCTTAAAATAAGCTATAAGCTCCTAAATAAGCTCTGCCAAACAGAGCCTATGTGCACCTTGCCACCTTGGTCTATGATATAAATTCTCAATTCTATAAAACCAAGAGCTTAGTTAAGGATTAAGGCCCAAATAAAAGCCCAGTGGGCTTTAAGAAATTGACTAATTCGGCAGCCAACAGGCCCAACACACGTGCAAAAGCGCCACCGTCAACAAGCCTGCCGAACAACTCGACTCGACAGACGAATACTGCAAGAAATCAATAGGGTTTAAGGCTTTTGAGCAAAGAGCAGAGGAAGAAAGACAAAAGGTTCAAGCGTAAACGAAGTGGGAAACGAATTAGAAGATGAGCGGAAGCAGCAGCAGCAATGGAGGAGGAGGTTTTGGGGCGAAGTTGGAACACTTCCTGTACAGTGGGGACAAGAAGCACGTAGTCGCCGGAATGGCCATCATCGGCGCCCTCTTTGGCGTTCCCTGGTACTTCATGAATCGAGGTATTTCTCAGTTTTGCTAATTTCTCGATTTTTTTTCCGGAGATTAATTTGAGATTCTGAGATAATTGCTATGCACTGGGTGTTTCTTAATTTATATGTTTTACCATTGAAGCTTCATTAGTATTTGAAGAATTAATAATAGTTCTAAGATTAGTTTTATCCAAGGAAATGGGGATTTGGAACTGGAAGGTAATGCAGAGTTAAGGTGATTCTTGAATAAAGAGGAATCGAATTCAATATTGTATATTCACTAACTCCATTCACTAAGAAAATGGCTCAATGCAAACAAGAAATGGTGATTGAATGAAATGAATCTAAGTGGAAGAAGCTTTTGAGAATTGTTCAACAGCCGGGCTTGTTTTGATTAATGTACCTTGTGCTTGATCAGTTGATCCCATTGGGTTTTATTTCTTTGCGAGTAGTGAAAGGCTGTGCTTCCCTCTCAACCAAAATTGTGGCTCTTGATCAGAGTCATTATAGCCAAGATGTCTAGGGATATATAATTTGAATTGGTTCCACCCGAAATGTGTTAAAAATATTTAGGACTTAGGAGTAAGGTCTCAGGTATCATATTCCATTACTTCAAGCCATATTACGTACTAGAGATAAAAGAAAATAATTGTTTTAAGTCCACTATCATCAAATCCACAGTTCAAAATTCAGGATTTCTCTAATTCCTTTGATCAGAGGTCTGCAATGTACGGTACGGATCAGCTCCTCATAGTAATTTCTATGAAATGCCCATTTTCCATTCCAGCATAAAGTGCACACTGCTATTTGGAACCAAAGCTTGGTCATGACTTCTATTGTTTACAGAATACAACATAGACTATACCGAGTTAGGCATTGATTGGATTTGGGAATTGGGATATAATCATTCTTTATCTTAGTTGACAAATTGCAAATTTGAAATTCAAAAGTAAACTAAAGAAAGTCACAAAGATTTGGAGTTTGGGTTGATAAACAAATTTCAAGATGAAGTGCTTACAATGAAGGTTCTTAGACATTATGCATGCATGTGTGGATGTCTGTATCTGACTGCATGCTTATCTCAAATATAGTATAGTTCTACTAGTGCCAGGGATAAGAAGGTAAAATATATGGAATAATCCACATGCCTTGATGGGTTCTTGCTGCACCACAAGCATGTTCAGTTATGCATGATGTGCACACCTCATGCATTAAGTTGATTTGTGTACTGTGACAATTCTTAAAGCATATCATATTTGTTCTAGAGGGTCAATATGTATATGCTTATGAGCTACAATTACCAAAAAACTCTGAAAATGTGTGAACCATCTAATGAGGCCAAGCTTTGCATGTATCTTTCATATACTGCACTAATATCCTTGAACAAGATAAGTGTTTGGCAAATAGCTGTTAGCGGATTGGATTAGCGGGTTTGACTAGTTGATAATATTAGCTGGTCGTAGAAAGATGTTTGGTAAATTAGTTGTTAGTTGATAGATGATTACATGCAAAATGACTTTTAAGGGTATATAATTTATTTTCTTAAAAAGCTTATCGAAAAAGTTGCTTTGAGCAACTTTTTGAATTTTAGCATTTTGGAGCAATAAGCTGTTACAAAATGCTGATTAACCAAACACTTATATTGGTTGTTTAACCAAGTCAAACAGTTAATAGTGGTCAAACAAGCCAAAATTGGCTGATAAGATAACTATGTTACCAAACATGACCAATTAGGCAAATGTGCAGTTTTCCATGTATATTTACACATGTTACACCAAAAAAGAATTTATACCTATTAAAAAAAAGACGAGAGTTTACTCTTCATCATTCTCTTTCCACTGTGGTAAAATGTGTTGTCCTGCTATGCTATTGTCTTTCATTTTTGCTTTTTACGTAAAGGTGGAAGTATACTCAGTACTAGTCAGTAGCAGTTTCTTCATGTCCTTGCTCAGTTGCTCCCTTATTAAAGCATTGATATGCAGAATTCTATTTCTGCTTGCTTCCTTCTTAAAATATTGATTAAATGATCTTGCTGCATTTCTGCCAATTCTGACAAAAATGTGTCGCTCTGAATTGAAGGCTCCAAACATCAATCTCACCAAGACTACATGGACAAAGCTGATAAGGCAAGAAGTCAAAGACTTTCAGCTGGTTCATCTGTGACTAAATGATGGATTTTTTTTTTATGATTAGAAGGTTCTACAGTGGGCTGTGTTTTTTCCACAGGTAGGAGTTTTGTTGACTTTGAAAGATATTCAAAACACTGGAAAGGAAAAATGTCCGGTTTGCTTGTATTAAAATATTTTCCCAATAACTTCTATATGTCATTTGTACTATAATAAATGAATGCAGTAATATCTCATTTGGAAAGGTTTTGAAATGTACTTATCCAAGTTTCATGAGCTGCAAATAGTGTTTTCATGCCATGGATCTACAATAGGGTTCTTGAACTAGATGGAGTTCAATTATCAAATTCTCTTCCTCCTGTGAAAATGTTGTTAGTAACACTGAAGCCAATCTAACCCATAATCTTAGTAACAATCTTACTACTAAAATTGCACAAACTTATAGGCTTATAATCAACAAAAGTCTTAGGATTGGGCATTTTAGGCAACAAGACAATAGAAGTATGAGTAACGACCATAATAAACTCCCTACCCAGAATATAACTCATAACTATGCTAATCACATCATCCCGAATAATCTCCCAACAAGACTTCATAAAATTTTCTATTTAAATTCTTGAAGTAGAGATACATTTTGTGTAATACATAGTAGATCAACTTGTAATAAAATGTACATTTTAATTAAAGTAATATAGATTAGGAATAAAATATTAAAATTTGTGCTACAACAAATAAGTGTGATTTAAGGAAAGAGAAGACAATGTATTCTTAGAATAATTATAATTTGGCGTTCACATTCTTTTAGGGTGTGTTTGGAAACCAGGAATGACTTTTGAAAAATGTTTTTTAGAAAATAAATCATTATCCAGAAAACATTTTCATTTCTCGTGTTTGATTGCATTCCAAAAAACTGTCTTTGTGATCGTTTTTTGGAAAGTAAGCAGAATTATATAATTAAAATTTTAATTGTTGCTAACTAAAAAAGATTTAACAACATATATGGTTTGACCAACTATTTTTTTTTTTCAAATTACAAACAAAATATTAAAAATAAATAAGAGTACTGGTTTCGTCGGAAACCAATAGGAACTAGATTGGTTTCTGACAAAATCAGTCTAGTTTCTACTGATTTCCAACAAAAATCAGTGTGGTTTGTATTGGTTTTCAGCGGAAACCAATATGGTTTAGTCGAAAACCAGTCAAGGTAGAAAACGGAGGATGACGGAAGAAAGTCGAGGAAACATTATCGAAAAAAAGCCAAGAAAAAGAAACAGTTGGATCCAAAAAATGAATTCTCCAAAAAAATGAGAAATTATTTTCCAGAAAAAACCAAACTATTTTCCCTTTGATTGAAAATCATTTTTCATTGACTTCAATTTTCCACTCTCTCCCAAACACTAGAAACCAGGAAAATGATTTTCATAAATTTTTTTCGGGTTTCCAAACACACCCTTAGGATGAAGAGTTTAAAAAAATAATAGGTTTGATTTTTTAGAAATAGTTGAAAGAAACAAATCAAATTAAGTAAATATTATTACTCTGTTTATTTTAATTCTAATTACCACAAAACAAAAGTTGAAAAAAAAAAGAATAGAAAAAATTAAAATAAAATGACATGAATTCCATTTTTTATACCCTAATTTTAATATTATCTTTTGTGAGCACTAATGACTCTTCCATGTGGGAGTGTAAACCGGGTGGTCCGGGTGCCACCAGACCACAAGATCTTTAATCTAAAATCTAATCTATAAAATCAATAAGAGCTAATAATGTTAGTCTTTAATTGAATTTGAAAATTGTGTTGGTAGTATACGCTGTATCAAGTGTTTATTCTTCGTGTTATTTGTATTGTTCTTTTATAATTTCTTTTTCTAATATTAACCTTCATATTTTTTTTAACCTTTATTTTAACGCTAGTCTTTAATTATAAATAAAAATTTGTTAGTGAAATAAGTGACATTAAATATTTTTTGTGCTCTTTGTGTTGTACATTTATACTTTTTTACCAAATTCTTCCTTAATGTTATTTCTTTTGTCGGTTATACTCGTAGTATGTTAAATACAACTACACGAATACATATGTTATATATAGTTTACGGAGTAATAGCAGAAGAACAGGCGCAGTGGTCAAGCGGCACCCAGTGTACACTCTTATGTGGAAGGGATTGGGTTTGAGGTTTAGTAGGTTGACAAAGTAGCTAGAACTCAAAAAAAAAAATGTTATATATAGTTTCAATAAATATATTTTAATTTAATTTTTTTTTAAATTAAGGAGTAATTAATAATGTGTATCTATTTTAATATAATTTTCTTATTTGAAATTTTAACTTCTTTTTAATAAAAACTTATTATTTTTTGTTGGTGTTGTTTTTGTTATCATTCCTCACTTTCCACTTTTCCAGTCTCCGCCTCTCGCCGGCTTTCACTCTCTATCTTCTGCCCAGACTGCCCTCCCATTCTCACTCCCTCACTCTCACTCTCACTCTCACTCTCACTCTCAAACAATGAAAGTCTAAAAGATCTAACATCTCCTTCGCTGTTCAAGCCTCCAGTCTCCGCTCTCATTTTCGGTAAGCTTCGCATTATCTTTACTCTTTTTTTTTTCTTTTTTCTTTTTTT
Organism: Ipomoea triloba; assembly: GCF_003576645.1. NCBI lineage: Eukaryota > Viridiplantae > Streptophyta > Magnoliopsida > Solanales > Convolvulaceae > Ipomoea > Ipomoea triloba. The sequence continues at coordinate 8,348,641 of NC_044926.1, read as the reverse complement.
TTTTTGAAAACTCATTATCTTTACTCTTTAGTCCCAAAAAAAAAAAAAAAAAAAAATCTCTCATATTTGTCTAGATCCAAGATCTCTTTCAGTATTCATAAACGATTTCACTAATTTTATGATTTTTGTTCTTTGTGTATTTAGGAGTTTTTTTTCCAGTGACCGGCCGAAAGGGGTACTGAGCTCGGTAAGCTCCCTGAAGGACTAAAGGGAGGCCGAAGCCCGAAAAGTAAGGTAACTTCCAGAACTGGAGAAGAGGAATTTTGTTTTGTTTTTTTTTTTTGGTTATTTTTAATTTGATAGCTCACAAAAATTAAAAAAATAAAATGAACTTAGGTATATGGAGAACTGAGAAGAGCCTTTTTTTTTTTGAGGCTTTGTTCTTTTTTTTTGTTTCTTGAGGGATTAAGTAACTATAATTGACACTTCTGTTAGTTACTACAAACAAATTTTAAATGTTTTCTGCAGTTACTGATATTTTATTTTATGTGTATTTTAATATGTATTTCATTGCAGTTACTATATATTTTAACTACTGGAGTTTGTTAGTATTAAGTGTTAACAATATATTTTATTTTGTGTGTACAGTTAGGCATTTTATACAGCTACCCAGTTATAACCAGCAGGCTTAGCTCAGGCTCCTCAGCTTTAGAGGAGGCTTTGCAGTTGTTTTGCAACGAACAAGGTTAGTAAACTTTCACTATTTTGATAAATTTCAAAATGAAGTTTGTTTTGTGATTCTGAATATGTGACTATTTGATTATGAGATATGATTATATGAATCTCATGAAGTATAAACTATAAACTATATGTCTGTATTTGTTAATAAATATGTGATTTTGAAAATATGTTAGAATAAAGTCGAAGTGTATAAGTCATATTGAAACTATATTAGCATAAAGTCATAAATTGTATCTATGATAGTGTGATACTGCAAATATGTTAGCATAAAGGCATAAATTGTATATTTCATTATGATAATATGTTAGCATAAAGTTTATACTATAGAGTATTGAGGGCCTTTCTAGAAGAACAATAACCAGAGATTGCCTAAACATTTTTGCTGAAACAAAAGAAAACATGAAGGGCATAATTAAACAAAGTAAACGAACAGTCTTTCTTACAACTGATACATGAACATCTAATCAAAGAATGTCATATATCTATATATTACAGATATGGCAAGACAAGCACGCGCATTTCATCCTGGACCAATAGACCCAACGTTGCTACTGTGTCAGGAGACTCACAGATCTAGGGCAGTGTGGAGCGATCCAGACTATGATACTGTGGTCAGAGTTGCTCAGTATGATGTGCTTACAAGGGAAAATCAACAGGCCTGTGATCCTAGGATGGTGGAGTACTTGCGGCAGGCGGGCTTGTTTGGGGTTTCTCACCTGACAACAATTTTAGTGGATCATGGACTTATTTCGGCGCTTTTAGAACGGTGGCGTCCCGAGGTCCACGCATTTCATATGGCCTTCGGTGAGGTGGGTATAACACTTCAAGACGTTGAAGTGTTATTTGGTCTTAAAGTGGAGGGGTTACCTGTTACCGGGTATGACCAGGGTTCCGTAGAGGGTTGGCAGGCTCTCTGTACGGAACTGTTAGGATTCACTCCCGGTTTACAATCCATTAAAGGGAGCAAAATTATGTCAGCAGCTATACCGGAAGTTCCTCAATTAACCGTCACGAGCACAGACGAAGAGGTGCAAGTTGCTACGCGGCGTTTAATTTTTCATTTGTTAGGAGGGTTTTTTTTTACCGAAACAAGAAAAAGATATGTAAAATTATATTTATTACCTTTGCTGTGGGATTTCTAAACATTCGGTAATTACAGTTGGGGCTCGGCTGTACTAGCTTACTTGTACAGGGCGTTGTGCCGAGGTGCTGACTATCATGCTTCCACGGTTTGTGGATGCATGGTTTTACTGCAATTATGGGCATGGGAGCGATTGCCCATGGTGAGGCCACAAAGCGTTTTGCCTGTCGAGCAGTTGGGTGATTTGCCACTCGGTGCGAGGTTAGTTGTAGTAAATACGTTATCAAGTTTAGATTTGATAATGTAATTTTTTCTTAATTTCTGATTGTATTTGTAAGTGTAGGTGGGTGTGTTCTTGCGGATATCGCAATGTGACCTCGCACGTGGTCCGGACATATCGAGACCAATTGGATCGCACATACGAACGCAATGTAAGTTTTTATAACGTTATATTTATATTTTGAAATGATATTACAATTTTAGATTACATAACAAATAATATTCTAAAAGTGTGATAATGATATTTTTTTTGTAGTTTGAGTTCACTCCCTACGATCTAGTTATGCCCATTTTGCCCGATTATTGCAAAGCCGGGGCACGCATGTGGACTGCAGAAGTACCACTCATATTTTATTTTATTGTTGAGCATCATTATCCTGACCGCTTCTGTAGACAATTTAGTGGCTTTCAAGATGTGCCTCGGCCAGTGCAATATCGTAGGGACTTGCACGGTACTAATGGGCGTACTAGCAAAAAAATTGTAAATTGGGCACAAAAGCACTTTGATTATTTGGAGGCATGGTATAATTGGGAAGACCATGTCATCCAAATGCAAGAGCCAAGTGGTGAAAAAAAAGTGAGCGATGCTTACATCTCATGGTACCTCTGTTGTGGTCGTCGCCAGATTGGTAAACCTGAGATATCCTCCTCTTATACTGAATTGGTTAGTGTGTTTTTTTGGTTTTTTCTTCTTTTTTTTTTAAATAAAAATTCGTACATTTATGGTTATTATGTTAAGAATTTGATGTGTTGTATATTATTGTGTCGTAGGCATATGGGCTGCTTTGGGTGGGTCGAAGAGGGAGACGCGCCCTAGATAATCCTAATCCTGCTGAGATTGAACAAGCCCGCAGGGAGGTGACTGAAAGGATAGAACAACTCCTAGAAGGAGTAGAAGCGTCGCCGTACGCATATTTGTTGCATGTCCCTGATGAGATTCTAAACACTGCCCCAAACCCATATGAACCGATTCAGGATAATCGTAGGAATTTACAGCGTGAGAGCGAGCAGCTTGAAAGATGAAGCCGGCACTATCAAAATCTCTAGAAAAGGTGAAAATATGGAACATTTTCCCATTACGTGTATGGATATAAAATTCAACTACATTGCCAACATGTACGTTAAAATATCCATGACTGCACTTTGCAATGGAGAAAAATGTGAGAACTGAAGAAAAATGTTGCCTTGTTTGCTGGTGATTATTGGTTGTTGACACACGTAGAGATATATGTACGTATATGTTTCGTGTTTTGTATCTTTTCTACAGGCAATACTATTGCTTTAGAGGTGAGGAAAAAAAAATATCATACTAATACTAACAAAAAGTTAAATGAACAGTGGATTTATTGCATTGAAGCGGGTGAGTTGAGTTTGCAGATTTTATTACACACTCCGTGTTTTGTATACTTTGATAATACTCTACAAAAGTGAAATGACCAGTGCTCTAGTGTATTTATTGAGGTTAGGAGAAACTAACTCCATATGTTACATATCATACTGATAATTTCTCAGATAAGATAAAATTTCTTTTTGTATTAACTGATATGAATAGAAGAAATGATTATTAATATGGCCTATTAATAGAAGCTGTTGCTGCAGTTCATATAGCATGCAGATACAAAAATAATCCAAATTAAATTTCTTTTCGTATCAATTCATATTAATAGACGAAATGATTATTGTACCAGCCTAATAATAGAGAATGCATTGTGACATGACCAACTGTCCCACCGAACAGAGGTGTCTACAATCTAGTAAGGGATTACACTCAAAAAAAAATATACCACGGCTCATGATTAGATAATATACATTCAATTAGTAAATAATATTTACTTGTAACTAATGATTAAATTATATTAATATAATCATAAATCATTAATAATCATAAACATTTTAAAAATCAATAAGAATTATTAATTTAATTACATGTCATTATTATAATTACTAAAATTTCAATTTCATAATTAATCAATAATTATCTCCAATCATTTAATTTAAGTTATCAAAAATGAATAAGATAACTTTTTTTTTTTTTGAGTACTATTGACTCTGTTACAATGTAGTGTCCCGACTGAGGCTCGAACCCACCTCTCCCATGGGGAGATGCAATCGGGTGTCACCAGATTACAAGAGCAAGACTGCTTTTTGAGAGCCGCTTTTCCTTGTAATGCAATTTAAAATGTGTTCTCCAATGTGGTTATGATTCAATTTTTTTCTTAAAACCCTTACTTTCAGTGCTGCTAGGAGCTGGATCACCATGGCCTCCACTGCACCGCCGTCGCGCCCCGCCTTCCCCGGCGGCGTAGGAAACACTAAGAAGCCTCTCGGCCTTTTCGCCAACGCAATGAAGAGAAAGCACAGCTTCATTCAATTCTTCGCGATGACCGGAATTCTTCTCTTGAGCGTGCGCTCTCTGGGCCAAAAGTACAGAATCAACGATCTCCAAGAGGACATGGAGGCGCTGAAAGAAGAGCAAGAAGGACTTACTAAACGCATGAATCACATCAGGCAAAGCCTTCTAGCTGAAGCTGCCGTCGAGCCCACCGGCCGCTTCGCCTCCCGCCTCCGCCTCCTCTTCGCTGAAGAAAAGTAAGATTAGGATTAGCGATTTCCCAAATTTCTAAGTTTATGGTCTATCAACGACCGCGAATTATAAAAATTCGATTTCAATTTGGAATTTGGGATTTCTTAAAAATATAATCTCTTCCAAAAATGTTTTTGGATTATCTGTGTTATGCGGTTTTGAATATGAATGAATAGTCTGATAGTAGTTTCTTATAGCTATCTTATAAATGCACTTAAAATTTAATCCTTATGCTCCCTCAAATGGTGAAAAAAAAATGTTAATTTTAAGAGAAACTTGTTGGTTTTGCTGCAATTTGAAATTGCTCTATTTATGCTTGTTGAATGATTCTAACATAGGTGATATTCAAATGCTTTCCAGCTGTTATATAGTATAATTGGTTTTTACAGATGAAAGTTAACTCTGGGCTTTGGATTAGGGGATGATGTGCTTAAATTGTTGATATTAACTTCTTGTTTTTCACTATTATGTGAATATGTGCTATGTTCAATTCATGGCAATTGGCAAACTTCTGTTCTTTTTTGGGTTACCTCAGCCCTACCCGAGGGGTTTATTCACACCACCTTTGTGACCCTATTCTGCAAAAGATCCAATCACATGGAGGTAAATCAACTTAGTTGCTTATAGAGGCATAATTAACCGATTCAAACTAAGAAGATTAATAGATCGCTTTCATTTGGAATTAAATTTAGAATATTATCAAGTTAACAATCCTACCAATTCAGTTGGGGTTGCCCCTACAATAGAATATATTCTTCTCAGATATAAAAAGAGCTGCTTATCATTTCATTCTTCCAAAGGTTTTGGTTGGATTAATAGAGAATTATTACAGAGCAACTCTGATAGCGCTAAACAGAAAACTTGACAAATAATATCTTTGATTCAAGTTTAAATTCTCTTAAGGAAATTCGGGCAAGTATTCACTTTGATGAAAGGCATGGCGTGCTGTTGATGAGGGGAGCCTCAATACAAGAGATCGGGAGATCAAAGCTTGACAACTCTTCAAGGAAGAGCTCTATGGAATTGACTGCAAAATATTCAAGAAGCTCTCCGTTTGAATTCAATGTTATTTCGAATTGGGTTAACAAAATGCTGAGTACTTTTATTGGTTTGAAGTCTTTGCGTTTCTCAGTCGTTTGAAGTTCACAAAAAGTATTGTAGAGTTAGATTGACTAGTTGGCGTTTGTGGAACTTAGCCATTAAGTTCAATTCCACAAGAACTTGACTAGGTGTGTTAATAGGTACAATCACACGAATTTTCAATTATTGTGTTTTTTTGAGGAATTTTATAGTTTTTGTTTACATTTTTATAAGCAAATGTGAAAATGTAGGCTTGATTTCAATCAAATTAGTTGATAAATAATTTAGGATAAAAATACGTCTAAAATCGATCAAGAATTTCAAATGTGTTGTAATATATTATAATCAACTAATCATAAGTTCATAACCTTTAGCTTGTAGTCATCCCCGGAGAAACAGATTAGGTAATTGTAATGAAAATCATATAAAGTAAAGGAAGAAGAAAACAATATAGAGAGAAAGTGACAAAGTGACTTTTCATTCATCATTATTTCTAACTCTTTGTACAATAATGTCCACATAATGATATATTTATAACAAAATACTTATAGAGAAAACAAAAATCGCACTAAACCAATACAATGTTATGTTCTTTTATCATATATCTTCATTCTTTAAGAGAAGCATTTGATCTCATTTGAAAAAATTTAATATGGTCATAAGTTTTAACGCCTCTCCAACCATTAAGGCCATAAGCTTAAAAGTGTCTCAAGCTACCACCGAAGAAACCGTATCCACAATATTCCACATAAGACATTGAGGACAGAGCACCACACTAAGTTTACTCTTATCAAATGTAAATTAATATTTACTGAAAAGGATATATTATTGATGAAGACGAATAGGCGCGACAGCTCAGAGAGTAGAACTGTAAGATGACGTCAATGGAACAGCTGTTAAAATTGGAACGATGTAAGCTACTTACCAACTATCTTCAATTCTTAAGCCCTAAACACAACATCAATTATATATATAGCCGATATCTGAATGGATATCCCATGAGACTGTGAGAGCATGGCAATATATATATAATCTTTGAACATCTATCTATCTATCCATTATCATGGCTACACAATACTGCGTTTTGCAGCTTCTGCAAGATCTGCAGGCTACAAGCTTCCTCAAAATTTTCGGCTTTGCAATCACTCTTATTCTTAACTTTGTGCAACTAAAGTATGAAGCCCAAGATGAGAAGACCCCTTTTCAAACCCACCCCAAAACTATGCACGTTTCCGTAGCTTCTTTGCTCATCTACTGCTTGCTCCCACTCTACCGCTCTTCTGCTCCCATCGTTTCTCGTGCAATGCTCTTCTTTGCTCTCTTATCTTTACTATCTGCTACCTCGCTTCTGTTCTCTGAATCAGTTAGAGGGATTTTGTATGCTCTGTGCATATTGCTTTCAGTGGGAGACAGCTTGCAGGCATTCTTTCTGAGAATAAAGGACAGATTTGATCGTAGAGACGACAATAATATAATGGAGCTCATGCACTTTCCATCCCTTCAACACAGCCGCAGGCTTCCAGTTTAAGTATTATGCATGCCATGTAATGTAATACCAATAGAAAGAGTGGACGCTTATATAAATTAAATAAAAAAATAAATAAATTATGAGATGGGTCTTGGTGAGATGTGTGCAGTATGAAAAATAAGTTTGGACCACAAAAATGGGTTTAGTTTTTAAAATTGATTTGTTTCTCCTTTCTTCAAAAGTATACATTTTGTTATGATATTCACTTAGAGGCAAATTATTCTGTGGACCGGATTCACCTTGGAAGGTAAATTCTTGTCCAAAGATGACATAATAATCTGAACGCATTTTTTCTCATAATAATCCAAAAAATATATATTCAACATTTTAAAAAAATAATAATAATAAATTAAATAAGAATATAAGATGACATAATGTTTGGGATGATGTCTCATTCCATCAATATGATGATGTCTTATTCCATCAGTCACGCGAAGTTTTACTCTATTGGTCATTTGTGTTGGTATATTTCTCTCATATTTGCCCCATAACATGGCATTACCCTTTTCATTATTGGATATATATTTATTTCATCACAATGTTTGCATAATATAATAAGTCTTATAATACATGGAAATTGGAATGGTATTGTTTTCAATGACTGAAACATTTGACAATAAGGAATACTGTGAATCTTTTAAATGTTCCTGAACTCTACCTAGAATCACTATATATATATAACCATATATCTAAAGAGGCATCAGTCTTTTGTACTTGAAGAACCATAAAAATGAAAAGAAAATAACCATTCCAGTCACTCCTGTGATTATAAGCACCCACTTGAATGCATTCCGTTTTTCAAACAATGCTATTTCAAAATTCATCCCAAATATCCCCGCTACCACGCCAAAGATTGCAACTACAAACGTCGCGGTTGTGAGTATCAACTCAAACTGTATCAGCTGGTTCCGAACATTGTCCTGCATATAAGCATTCAAGGTTGAAACATGTGTTCCATTTCAATTAAAAACTTTAAACTAATAGCGAGATTACACATTTATATTATATGCTCTATCATTCGGTAACAACAATAATAATTGTGGAGTCAGCAAAAGCCACCACGAGTATATCAATTAATAGTGTTAGTTTCTACTAATTGCATAAACAGGAGATGAGACATACCAGTTGAATGTTAATGAAGTCTTCTGTGTCATCAATATATTCCTTGAGCTGTAACCACAGAAAGAAGCGAATTAGCAATGGATCCATTCAGGAAATACAAAAGGGAAGTATTAGAATATGAGTTCAGAAGATACCGAAGTCAACTTATTGAGGGTGCTATCAATGACAACAAAGTAAGCCTCCAAAAGCATCTCAAGCTCTTCTATACTTTGAGCTTCTGTGAGGCTTTCTGAACTTCTCGTGCTCTCATGTCTGCTTCTCGCAATGCTCAAACTTTTTTCAAGCTTCCTGCTTTCAGGAGGTGAAGAAACAGGAGAAACTGGAGCAGAAACAGATAGCACACCATCATTTGACCTGAACCCCATCAAAGACTGATGATCACCATAAGGTGATGATGATTCCATGCGCATTTTCTTCTCTGTAAGATACATTTCAGCCATGTCTCCATCATCGTCCATAAGTTGCTCTATCTCATCTCTAACCTAGATAAATAGGAATATAAAAACAACAGAAACCTCAGAGACAATTGAACAAAAAGATGTGTTTTTGGTGAAACGGCAAAAGAATTAATTGCTAGAATACCTTTTGAACCCGACGAGTCAGTGCAACAAGTCTGCTTTTCAATCGACGAACGCGCTCCAAGTTTAATGTACTTATCTTTGATGTAAGTTCATCCAACAAAGGATATGCCTCAATCTCTAATTCAGCTGCCTGATCAATTTGAAGAAAAAATAACTCACAACTTAATACTCCAACAGTACATGAGAAAGGAAGATACGCAGAATGCAATAGTTTCATACACTTAATATAATGATAGGAATTGGAATGAACTGATTAACAAATGCACAAGGATCCAGCATCATAGACGATTCAGGGAAGGATGATAGTTAGAATGTTGGAGGGGTAATTTCCAAGGTTTTAACGCATGACCTACAGTCAACAGCCTAGATAATTATTTGTATGGTAACAAAAATAAGTTCATCACTTTATTAACTATAAATTTATTAATTTCCATAATAGTCAAATTTATTAAAATTGTACCATAGTGGGAGAGGGGGAGAGAGAGAAATAAAATAGAAAATATAGTTGAAAAGAAAGAAAAAGGGAAAGAAGAAGAATATATTTATAAAACACGAAATTATTTGTTAATAAACTGGTTGAGAATGACATTGGGATCTAATTGAAACCAAAGCCCCACGTTCAGAATCAAATTGAAACTTAAACTTTAATTTATCCAGAAACAATCATGACACGGTCCATGATCTTAATTTTCATCCAAAGTAGGTAATTATTAAAAGATCATGCTATTATTGTGAGTTAAAGCAAACTTTGTGCCTTTTTGTAATGAACTCCGTCCAAAATGACAACAACAAATTTGTAATTTTTTTTTTGAATACTACCAACTCTATTACAATGTAGTATCTGTTCATAGCTACTTTCTCAACCTACTGAAGCACAAAGAGTCAACAGTCGCCTCCACTGAGGCTCGAACCCACTCCCTTCCATGTGGGAGTGTAAACCGGGTGCCACTAAACCACAAGGTCTTTGGCACATTACACATTTAATTTATACCAACTGCTGCTATGCAAATCCAAAATGACAACAGAAAGTATGCGTTTCATCTCAGCTAAAAAGTTAAGCTATATATTAGTGAGGAGGATACGCATTTACTATTTCATATTTATCTCAACATGCACCACGCACATGGACCAAATATATTTTGATGAGCCAAACATGTTTAAATATTTTTAACTAAGGGTAGCACATGAGATTTGAACAATTAAAGTATGTGTTTCACCTCAACTAAAAGTTTAAATAATTAAAGAGGATACACATTTACAATTTTTATTTATCCTCAATTAAATGTCATCTAAAGCAAGAACACATTGATCACAAATAGTTCTAGCCTATCATTAACTGAGCCCAGGGAAACAAAATATTTGGTCATTCACTGTTTTGTCAAACAAAATCAGTGGTTACCAATTATGCATTTCACAAAAGGTATTCAACCACTTTCTGATAATCCTAAGGAAACCATAGATCATAATCACTGCAAATATTCTTCATATATCCATGCCATACAAAAATAGAAGTGCAGCACTGCAGCATATAGTATGACTTATACTATACCTGAGAATCCAGAAAAGTACAAGCAGCCTCCAGTGCAATTTCAAGGGCACGGAATTCAAAGGGCAAATAATCAGGTGATGAGCTTCTAAACATATCATCAAGATTCCTGCTTCCTCTCCTGCTCAAGTCAGAACTTTCTGATTGCCAAACCTCACCAACCCCTGCAGATTGTAGCCGCCGCTGCAACTCCACTACATACTGCAGGACATAGCTGTCAAGAGAATTTAAAAGCAGAACATCATCTGCTGTTATAATACATCGAATCTGCTCAAGGTTTACAACAATGGCCCTCTCTCTGCCCAGTATTGTTGAGGGGTAAACAAACAACGGGTCAAGTAGACGTAGATCACGTGCTGGGAGATCACAACGCCGCATCACAGTAAACTTGTCAATTTCAATTACTTGAGAGTTCCCAGTAGCATCAACACGAATCCAGGATCTCAGTCCTTGGCCACGTTTTTTAAGGCCTAGGACATCCAGAACTTGAAATGGACTACGGCCAGAGGCAGAAGTCCTGTAAGATGCATCTCTAAGATTTGCAGCTGATGCAGGTTTTGGTGGAAGCAGACGCTCTTTGAGGTCAGGCATCACCAAGATGTGTCCAAATCTGGAAACATGAAAGTATAACTGAGCTTAAAGAAACACTGCAAAAGAAATAAAAAAGGCTAGTTCAACTATAAGGAAACATGAAAAGACCTTCAATGATCCCTGCTCCATAGACGAGGCACATTGGAAATTATATGCCCCAGGAAATTGAGTAACAGAAGATGATGCATTAAACTAATCTCTACACTTACATTATGCATTAAACTCGCACTGAATATTTTCTCTGGGGAGAGGGGTTAATGGTATTCCAACCTTGTAACATTTCATTATTGTTGAAGCATTGAAAAGGCAATCATTATAAAATTGGGAGTACAGTATCCCATTTATAACAGTTTTTAGGCGTGTGACTATATCAGTGCCAGTATCAAGACGCCGCAGAACAAATCATTAGGGGTAACAAGCACTCCAGCCATGACTCCATGAGAATCCTTTGTCTAGGCATTTGATATCAGCTGAATAGCAATATTGTGAGAAATTTGACGATCTGCATCGCCAATTTATGTATGCGTAAATCAAGAAAAAAAATTCGGATTTTCATGATCCCAATTGCTCAAGCATAAGAGTCATAATACGTCTCATGACTACCTATTTCTCACATATGCAGTACAGAAATGCACACAAAGCTAAAGTAACTGTAAAAAACATCATCCATAGAGCTCTAATTTCCTTTCAGTCAACAGTCTAGACTTATGTACACTAATCTAAAAGAAGATAGAAAACAAATTACCGGAAAACACCTTCGCCGCCGTAGAGTAAGAGCAGAATCACGCCGTAACCACCGATCACATAAACCGACTGATTAGCTACAATTCAGAATCGGAGACAGAGATTGTATCAATGACGGTGACGTCACGGGTTCAGAAATTGAAGACGGATGAAGGCCGAGCAATCATTGTTGTCTGCTTTGAACCATTAACTGAAAATGCTGGGGGTTAAAAACTGAATTTAGTCAGAATGGAGGAGCTTTCTCTAAATACGAACAAATAAAAGCTTACTAATATTTTTTTTTTGGGTTAAAAATACCTCATCCTTTCAATTTTATGTGTTTAATTCGTTTAACGACACTTGACTAAAATTATTTTTAGTTTATTTTTCAATAATGTTAAGTTTAGTATTATCATATAAAATTTATATGTTTAAAAACCACATTAAAATTACTATTAAATACAGAAAAATAAATTGAAAAATAATTTTAAAAACTACTAAAGAAATAAGCAAAAGAGAAAATATTTATTAGACCAATAAATAATATACATAACAAATAAAATAAAACAGATGAAATAGCAATTACTCTGATCTGTATATAATGTGAATGTTATTGTTATTGAAACTTAGTAACTATGTCGGTAGAAATTCTCTCTACGCAGAGGAACTGGGAAGAACATGACCTCCTTGAGCATAGCACAAAAAAGACAGACATTGATGACTCGCGATGTTTGATAATCTGATTAACAATGAGGCATCTGAGGCTGGAGGAAATTGATCTTGTATCGAATGATGAAGATGAGGAATTTGGTGGGGAAGACGACGGTGGTATGTATTAGGGGAGTTGTTTACCAAGGCTTCCACTGTGGTATGTATGACCACAATGCCAAGGTCCCCGCCCTCCCTCCAGTTTGATCCCAAAAAACAATTGAACATTTTTCATTTCACAATTTTAATCAAATCTCTAATCAAGGTAATTGGATAGTGGGGTTTTGATGTGATGTGAGAGAGTGAGAGTTGCTAATTCATTGATAACTAAATTGATTGAAAATTTTAAATTTTATTATTTTTAATTGATTATTTGCCTGTTATGACATCTTGATCATAGAAATTCAATAAGTATTTTAGCATAGTGATATGTAACAATCGATTTCCATTAATCAATTATCAATTATGAAATTTAAAAAATGTTAGTTATTTTAATTTTTTATTAGTTATGGATAGTTTTTTTTTTTTTTTGAAAATAGTTATCGCTAGTTATGTCTATTTTAAAAATAATTTATATTAAATTATTAATAAAAAAACAAATTGAAACTGACCACCTTAATTGTAGCTAAACTATAGGTGATTTATTATACTCGTTTTTGAGTTGGAACAACAAATTTAAAATAATTGAGCAGAAAGAAATTGCTGAAGTTGTTGCTTTAAATAATATTTGTAGGGGAGCAAAAAATATGCGCAATTTATGACTGACATCAATAGTTACACAATTTACATACTCAACGTTTACAATTCAAATTGTGGACATTTAGCTGTGAACATTCAGTATATATAAATTATGAATATTAAATATATAAATTGTATACTTTAGACTTGATTCACCTTACAATGTGAATTCGAATCCACAAAATAACTTACCAGTTGGACTTCAAGTCATGTGGGCAATAAAAGAATACTATTGGGCCCAATATTATTCTTTCTTTTTTTTTTTGGAGAAGAAAATTAAAGTACTTTTAGAGCCAATTGATATAAGGAAAATACTATTATGTCACTCACAAATTTATCACTCTCTAATATAATAAGTTTTAAATGATGTTTGATAAATAGTTGTTAGCTGATTGGATTAGTGAATTTGACTAGTTGATAACATTAACTTATTATAAAAATATGTTTGGTAAATTAGTTATTAGCTGAGTACATGTAAAATAACTTTCTCAAAAAGCTGATCGTAAAAACTATATTAAACCACTTTTTTAATTTTAGAACTTTGTAGTAATAAGTTCCTAATTAACTAAACATTCATATTGACTATTTAATAAAATTAAACAACTAATATAATCAAACAAATCAAAATTGATTGATAAGCTAAGTATTTACTAAACAGAATCTTAATAAGTTTATTATTATTATTATTATTATTATTTTAATTTCACCCCATTAAACTTGTCATATTATAGAGAAGTAATGAGTGAGAAACTTGTGGTGGTATTGTGGTAATTTAGGGGTATCGAACATGTTACTTGATATATAAAGTCATGTGGTTGAGATTGTTTTATTTGATTTCAATGTTTGTTGTATCAAAAAAGATTCTTTAATCAAAATTTGAAATGGATCAAATTCAGATCTCAAATTTATATCTCTGTATGTGTAGCCTTATAATATAAAATAAAATGTCGGCATCATTCAATTATATCTTAACGTTGACAATAAACTTAATCTATCATTTATTTAATTAAACCGCGAATTGTATTCCTAAAATCTGTCCACAATGTCAACAGAATAGATACAACGTAATTATATAATTATATTCATCAAACTCAAAACAGTTGTTGAAAAACTTGAAATGCAAATTCTTATTTCATTAATGAAAATAATAATTACAGGAGAAACTCAAGGGGTGGGTATGTACAATAGAATTTCCAGTCTTATATACACAAAACCTCAACCAAATCTCACAGCTTCAAACGAAGATTGGTGGGTTCTGATCATTCTTCTGCTATGAAGATGATGAAGATTTACAGAGATCTTCAGAAGTATGGGTTAACTTGGGACCAATCCCGCACCCCCGCCGCCTCATATCCCATCCATTCTTCCCACTCTTCACCGTCGTCCTCGTAATACTCCTCCGCCGCCGCCGCCGGCGTCGCCGTTTCTCCTTTCAAATAGCTCATAATATTCTGCAAAAAAACCCCAATCTCATAAGAAATTAAGCAAAATGTTCAGGCAAAAAATGGGATGTCTGGTCAACTTCCAACCCACAAATAAGAAATTAAGAATCAATTAATATGATTTTTATCTTTAATTTTCAAGAAATTTTAGTTGCGTAAGCTACGGAGAAGATGGTGACATTCCATCTCCTGAAACGGGCCTGCTGAAAAGGACTTAAATCAATGATTGATTTTTACAGATGTTTAAGCAACTCAAGAGTCCTCCAGATTTGAGATTTATCATCAAAGAGAAAAGAGGGAAAGGGAGAGATGAATGAATTCATGAATCGATACATACATCATAGGCTTCATAAATTTGGTGAAATTGAACGCCGCAATTATTTCCTCTGCAAACGTCTGGATGATACTGAATCAAATCAAACACGCCCAAAAAAACCAAATCAATAAACCATAAAAAAAAATTGCAGGAAATTAAACTCATGTTTGTAAATTATTTTCCAATATACCTTAAGAGCAAGCTGTCTGAAAGCCTTTTTGACCTCAGATTCAGAAGCCCCAGGTCGAAGCCTGAGAGTCGTATAAGGATCCGACAGGGAAGAAACGCAGAAAATCTTCTGATTTCCTCCCATCTTCTTCCCCGAATTCCTCAACCGGGCCGAGGACACGGAGCCCGACCCGCGACCGGAAATGCCACCCATCAATCCAAAAGCAGCCGCCATTTTTGCAGAGCTTGAAGGAGATTTGTTTTCTTCAATGAAGGAATGCCCAGGAGATTTTGTTGATATTTAAGGAAGGCGAAATGGTGTTGGGTTTACGGAGACGGCAAAGAAGATTGAATGAAAAAAAAATTAAAAATTAAAGTGTGGGTTCAAAAGAGAAGAGTAAAGGTATAAAGGAGCGGATATGAATAAAAAGGATGGGGTTCTGTTTCGATATATATATAGAGAAAGATTGAAGGTTTGAAAAGGGGGAAAGCAGAAGTGTCGTGGTGTGGTTGGTTGGTTTTCTATTCTTTTTCTTCTTCTTTTTTAGCTTCTGGGTGGGGTGGGTAGGGGGGGTGGGGTGGGGGTGACGTGTCTGACTGTTCTTATCCAATTTGTTTTGTACACCGGACAAGAGGGTGGGGCAGGATTGTGGTCTTATCCGACTTTTGGCCATTGATTTGGTCTTATTATTATTTGGTATCATTAAAAAAAAAAAAAAAAAAAACCAATTTAAATCTCTTTGAGTTCAAATATTATTGATGTTATCTCACCCATTTTGTATGTATTGTATTTTATCGGAAAATTAAGGACCATGATTTACATTGTATCGTAGATCATTGATAATATTGATTTTTATATATTGAATTTTTTATAAATTGAAAATTTATTATTTAATAGTATATTAAAAATGAATATTTCGTAGGGTAGGTTCCAGTGAAACCACTTACTTAAGTAAAATCGTGAGATCACATCTTGTGCATCCATGTAATATTTTTAATGGTCTAGATTGATTGACACACACACTTCGTTCGCACACATTTAATCACCGTTAGCACACACTTTAACTTGGAATCTTAATCAATCTAGACCATTAAAAAAATTTGAGATCAAATCTTGTACATCAATCACCGTTCGCACACATTTAATCACCGTCGGCACACACTTAATCACCATTCGCACACATTTTATTACCGTTCGCACACACTTCAACTTAGCATCTTAAATCAATCTAGACCATTAAATTATTAAATGAATGCACAAGATTTGATCTCACGATCTTACCTAAACAATTGATCTTATATGATCCTACTCATCTTTCATATACAAAAAATAAGCATTCAATATATTAAAAAAATTTATGTAAGTGGTCCACCTTATAAGGTCGATCATAGTTTATGATATAATGATTGTACTTTATTTGTCATATGTTAATTGAGACTAATTTAATCAAATTTGGCGAGCTTCTATTTAAGCCAATTATCTCAATAGCTGCATACAAATGAGCATGACCGTTCCATTAAAAATAGGGATCATGTCTAATAGTTTAATTTGGACCTTTAATGTTTTTGTTTTGAGATGCAATCTAAATATAATAGAGTAAATTACAAAGACAAATACAACAATAGAGAGACAATAACATAGAGAAAGAGGATTTTTTTTTAATATTTAAATTTCACTATAGTGATAGCGATTTCTATTAATAAAGGTAAGAAACATAATCTTAAAAGAACTTTGACAAATGAAGATAGAAGTCTATAAAATTTAGAAAATTCATTTGAACTTATTCTATGACAAAAATAAAGATGTAATTAAACTATTTTGTCCAAATATAATGCATAAAAATATAACAAAGAAAGAACACAATTCAAAAGTTAATTTAACAATGCCATTTTTTGTTCATATTTAAATACAAAATTATTCACCAAAATTTCAATGTCAATCTCTTCTAAAATTTTATTTTCAATTACAATTAATACCAATCTATGAACTCAAAAAAAAATAATTATCAAGTATAAAAAATAATAAATTATATCTAAAATATTTTTTTAAAAATTAGGCTCCCAAAAATTGGGAGCCCTGCGGTCACCCTGACCAGACATGACCAGGACCGGCCCTGCAAATTAGTCTAAACTTATGACTTTATGAGGGTGTTTGAAAAATAGTTTTTAGTTTATTGCGATTTGCGTTAATGGATTTGATTAGTTGATAGCATTAGCTTATTGTAAGAAGATATTTGATAAATTAGTTATTAGTTAATAAATTTTTTTGAATACAACTAACTCTATTACATTGATTACATACAAAATATTTTTCTCAAAAAGCTTATTGAAACAAGTTGCTTTGAGCAACTTTTTAAATTTTAGTATTTTGAAACAATAAGTTGTTATAAAAATTTAATTAATTAAATATTTATATTAGCTGTTTAACCAAGTCAAACAATTAATACTGGTCAAACAAGTTAAAATTGACTGATAAGCTAATTATCATATTTATATTTATGTAAAGACCCCACTTTGAAGTTTCATTCATCCTATAGTTTCATTGTAGATTATTCATTTATAAAACTAAAATTACTATTTTGGTGTCCACGCAAAAACTTTAAAGTGAAGACACCAACAATGAAAGATTAAGCTCATTATATTATAAAATTAACATTATATAATAAGGTTGATCATAATTGAAAAGAATTCTCCAAAATAATATTTAATAACTATACTTTTTTTTTTTGAAATTAATTATTCATGGATTTTTTAGTTAAGCTGATTTACAAGTCAAATTGTTTAACACAATTTTTAATGCAAACTTTTTTGTTTTTAATAATGAGTGAAATTACAATTATTACTTAAGAATATTTATGGAAAATAAACTCTACTCATGTGTAATGAAAAAAGAATTTTTTTTTTGGCGCACCAAAAAAATTAAAAAGATTTTTTTAATTACAAAATGGTTATATTTACAAGATTAATATTATATTCCATAATAAAAATAAGAGTTAATTTATTTTTGGTCATAGATTTATAGGTGACATATCACTTTAAGTTTCTTTATATCAGAACGTGCACTTTTGGTTCTAGTATTACTGTGGCATGACCTTTTTGGTCCTTTATCAACAAAATAATTTAAATAACGTTAAATACAAGGACATATCGATCTTTAAATATCAATTTTTTCAAAAAAAAAACATAAAAAATATAGCAATTTAATCTACTTTGTATAAAAAAATATCGAAATATCTTTATATTTAACGACATTTCAATGATTTTATTGATAAAAATTAAAAATGGTCATACCATAATAATACTAGGACCAAATGAAGATATTCTAATAAAAAAAGACTAAAAAATTTCTATAAATCTAGAAGAAAAATGAAATTAATTCTAAAAATTTAGGAGAAAAATAAAATTAACTCTAAAAATAAATTGATATATACATACTACACAAGCAAAAACAAAAAATACAAAAATAAGCAGGGTAGTACTGTGATTTGGTGGATAATTACACAGCAATCTTTTATCTGATACAGAATTGGCCACGTGTATATGTCAGATGCCACTATTGTTGATGGGTCCGTTTGAATGATTACATCTTATTACTCTCAAGAATTGTCAATATAAGTTGTGGTGAGTGCAAAACAGCAAAAGTACGGTATAAGTATTGGAAATGATACGAGGGGTAACATCAAAAGTTTAAACTTGTATGATCATTCCCATTAGTCATATATTTTGCGAAATTTTTGTAAGTGTGACTAAAAAGAAATGCTGAGGGAACTTGGCTCGGAGCCTTCGCTGGTGCTGCTGACTATACAGACCCAACCGTAACTGAGGTGAGAGCTATAGTCAAGGCCATGCAATGGGCCTGGGGAAAAGGAATTCGAGATTTGGAAATCCAAGCGGATGCTAGTGAGGCCATCAAGTGGATTCAAGAGAAAGCAGACCTTCGGGGTATTGCTCGTGACCTTGTGAATGAGGCAATATGCTTGTGTGAAAAGAATTGGAACATCTCCATTCGGGCTATATATCGCGAGCAGAACAGGAGTGCGGATGCCTTAGCTATGAGAGGTAACGTCCAACGGGTGGAGTGGAAAGAATTCACGTCCTGCCCACCTGAGTGTGATGAGGCGTACAACAATGACCTCATACGTGCCACGCAGTGTCGTAGAGTGAGGGAGACCTCCTAATTTTAGTCTCACCCTCGGGGTATCCCCACTTCCTTGTCGATCCAAAAAAATAGAGGGAAAGAAAAAAGAAGAAAAAATAACACAAAACAGAATATGAAAAATAAAATTCAATAAAAAGAGTGTTAGATTAACGCGCCTAGCCAAAGAACTTGTGGTATAGTGGCACCTGGTGTCCCGGGTTCGAGCCTCAGTGGAGGCAATTGTTGACTCTTTGTGCTTCAGTAGGTTGAGAAAGTAGCTATGAACAGATATTACATTGGAACAGAGTCAGTAGTACTCAAAAAAGAAAATTTCAACGACAATGGTGGGACCCACAAATCTGACAAATACCAAGATTTCTCGACAAAGATCAAAATTATTCTATCTCCTCCCTCTCTCTTCCACCTAAGATTTCCACCTATTGAGGATGCTTTAAATAATGTGTCATGCTTTTAAGGAGGGTAAAAGTTTGATTCATACGGAAGACATGAGGGCTCACCAAGAGACCCAAAGTCTAAAAAATTGATAGACTCCTCGTGCATAGAGTGTATAGACAGAAATAAAAATTGAGAACTGACTGAGTGATTCTCAATTGATTCCTTCAGCATTTTTAAGCAGTAATTCTCAATTGACTTAGGAAACTAAAAATCATATATGTGTGTGTTCAAATGCAAACCTGTGTGTCATTGTGCACCGTTGATCTTGTAGATTATATAATTTTTTTGACTTGATAAATATGCATAACTGCACTACTGCGCTTGCACCACTACACCACTCCAAACATCTCGACCGTCTGATCCATCATCTAAACGGTATATAGGAAGTTCACACCAGAACGGAAGCCTATATGTGTGTGTGTGTGTGTATATTAGATCATATGAGAACAAGTCCGTAGGAGAAAATTAAGAACTAATCACAATCTTAAATTTGTAAAAATTGAACGTACCACATCGGATTTTTTTTTAAAAAAAATGTAGTGGCAGTTTCATAATTATCACTAACTTT
Organism: Ipomoea triloba; assembly: GCF_003576645.1. Classification (NCBI taxonomy): domain Eukaryota; kingdom Viridiplantae; phylum Streptophyta; class Magnoliopsida; order Solanales; family Convolvulaceae; genus Ipomoea; species Ipomoea triloba. The sequence goes on along the minus strand of NC_044926.1, from coordinate 8,328,311 downwards.
ATTATAAAAAGGTGAACATTAAAATCTGCTATTTAGTATTAATGTTTTGCACATTTAGTGTTAACATTTTACATATTTAGTACTCCATATGTCCCATTTTACCTGTCCTATTTACTATTCATTGGTCAAACCAACTCATTCTTTATTACTTATTTTTTTTAGTAATTTTTTATTATTTTTAAATTTAATTTTTTGTGTTTAATACTACTTTTAATGTAGTTTCTAAATATATAAATTTTATATATTAATGTTAAACTTAATATTATGAAAAATTGGATTAAAAATAACTTTAGTCAAATTTCGTTAAACGAATCAGACATCCAAAATAGGACGGAGGTAGTACTATTCTAAAAAAAAAAAAAAAGAAGTCACATGTTGAAATTTTATTCTAATCATGAATGTTGTCATAATTATGTTGGAGACATAGAATGATACAATAGATAGGTTAATGGAAATTGTGGTAAAGATAAAGAGAGAAGGAGGATGAGGTGGCGCCAGGTCAGGTCAAGGTCACGAGACGCGGGCAGGCAAGAAACCGTCAAAGCTGGGTTCTGAATGTGGATAGACTTTAGATTTCCAATGAAGACAACACCGTTGGATAAGCAGTTAACGCACGTGTCAAACATGCACTGCTCTATATGCACTACGCGGCTTCTCGCTGCTTATGCCTAGACCCAAAGATTTGGAAATTGTGAGATGTTGCCGATATTACCAATTCACCCTTCCCACACGATTGTGCGTGCACCTCACTCAAAATTGGATCACAATTATGTCAAACCACGAGACAATTCAGATCTGATCAATATGCAAATGTAATATTTATATTAAAAAATGTAATATTATTTATGAATAAAGTATTTATTATTTATAAAAAAAACATATTATACCTTTGAATATAAATATAATTTTATATTTTAATGTAAAAGTATTATATTTTTCATCAAATGTATTATATTTTTTTCTTATAATTAAAGTTGACAAATGTTTGTTATTTATAAAAGAAAATATAATAAATTTGATAAAAATATAATCCTTTTATATCAAAATGTAAAATATTATATTTTCCTTCAAAATATTACATTTTTTCATATAAATAATAAAAATTTTATTTTTTATTTAGTATAACATTTGCTAGTATAAGTATTACATTGCATATAAACCCAATCTGTCTTATGAATAAAGATCCGTCAGGCGATCTCAAACAAGTTTTTGCCTTCAAACTTACAATAAATCTTGTAATACACGAATATATATATATATTATATTGAATTGTAACTATCCCAAGTCACATGACCAAAATTGTATTCCTTCATTCCTTGAATTCTTGATGCTACATTTAATCATTTAATCAGTTGGTAGGAATTGGAATTTCTTTTTTATTTAACTTTTCAATATATAAAATTATATTTTTTTATTTAAAGAGAATTACAATTTTCTTATTCTATGAAATTGAAAATTTTACCCTATTCCGCAATAATTGTAATTCCAAGTTAGATGGGAATAAAAAATGTGTTGTATAGACAATTATAATCCCCTCCCTCTTTATTGAAAAATGAGTTATTAGAATAATAATGACATTTTAGTATTTGTATTACTTCTTCCCTTTCAATTATGAGCATTTATATTCTTGCATACTAAACAATGGAATTTAAATTTATTCGTATTTCCACCTTATTTATTTTCCTCCTTCCAACCAATCAACCAAGTAGTTTGATACCTTTTACCAATTAAATTGTTAGAAATGAAATTTTAACAAAATGTGTTTGATAGTTGATAGGGAATATACCTCGAACGTAAAGCCATACATTTGGTCGTCACATACCCCTTGGCCCATGAGGAACGGTTTCTAATCCGGTCCAACCCTATTCGTCTCAATCCGACCCGAGCTCAAGCATGGATCCGCGACTAATTGTGTATGTTATAACACGACCCGACTAGGGGTGGACGTAATTCAAATTATCCAAACTAGCACCCAAAATTCAAACCGAATTTTAAATTTTGCTATATCCGCATATAAATTCGGTTTAGATATTTTAAATGGGTATACTTCGAGAATCATTTTCACATTCACACATTACTCGCTTTGAGCGTACAATGTATCAATATCTTCGTTTCACTACGAAAAACCCGAATCCACTTCGACCCCGCCAAAATCGGAAGTTAACCTCATATATGTTTATACTACAAAATAACTACTTACAATGTTATTTTATGCTATTTTTCCAACCGAATTTCCTCAACTAATTATATCCAACTAAATATAATGAATATGATTTTATCTGGCATTGTGCTTGGTTCATATCAAAATATTGTTTAGTTTAGTTGCTACATTTAATTTTTGATTAACATTGTTCAATCTTTTAAAATTGAACATGTTTACATTCATGCTAGATGGAAGCCGGAACCCTTAAATAAGAAAAATATTATTTGAACTCCCCTTTTTATTCTTAACTTTTACTTTCTTTAAATTTTTTATGTAGATATTTTTTGGAGACATAAATAATAAAAATAATTATCATTTTTTTCCATATCAAAATGTAAAATTGAATGAATAGTGATTGAAAATACATGTAATAAAGCTCCCTTATTAATGCTAACTTGTCATTTTGTCCATAATATGTCACTAATAGGTCAAACTTTAGAATTCATCTTCAATAATACCCCACATTATTTTTGACCAGGAGTGCATTTCTAGATTTTATTTTTTATTAGGCAGGAATTTTTTAAAATGGTAGAAACGCATTTCAGAATTTTTTATTTGGGTAAGAAAATTTTTAAACATTTTGGGTCAGCGATGCGAAAATGAGTTTTCAAATTTTTAATTAAAAAAAAAAAAAGAAGAAGAAGAAAACATTAGCATTTTTCAGTTTGTCAACTTATTATCTTTAGATTAGTATACTTTAAAGTCTTTATATACTCCGTATTATTTATGAAGATGTCAATGAAAACATAAACAATTAGAATGGTTAACTATCTATGTTTACAAATATTTTGGAGTATAAATATTGTATTTTTATTTTAAATTGACTTTGTGTAATTGATATTTTACTATTTAACTATTTATTAGTTATTTGGTGTACTATTTTTATTTATTAGCTTAATATTTTAATTTATAAAATAATTAAGGTTGTGTTTGGTACGCACATGAGAATCAGAATTCAAATGAGTATCAAATACTTGGTAATGGTAACGGGTTTTAGTGAAAGTATTTTGTATGTTTGGTAATAGGGTGGAATGAGAAGAATTATTAATAGTTAGGGAAGCGAGCGAGAGAAATAAAACTTTTTTTTTTTTTATTAGGGAATGAGTTTTGCAATTAGTGAGATAATCAAAACCCATAGTAGTGTTCCTGTCAACCAAACAATAACAATAACAATAATAATGATTTTAATACCCATTTCTGATAGTTAAACCTGCCAACCAAACACACCATAATATTTGCTCATATTAAGAAAAAATATTTATAAATATACCTCTAATATCTCCACATTTCGTTTATTATATTTTTTAAATGTCCTTGTCTCTTGTTTTCTGTTTCCGTGCTATGGAAAATTTTAGGTTTTGATCTTCTTTGGTAACATAAGTAACTTATCAGTCAATTTTAACTTGTTTGATCACTATTAACTGTTTGACTTGGTTAAATAGTCAATATGAGTATTTGATTAATTAATTTTTTGTAACAACTTATTGGTTCAAAACGTTAAAATTCAAAAAGCTGGTCAAAACAACTTTTTCAATTAGTTTTTTGGAAAAATCATTTTGCATGTAATAAACTATTAGCTAATTTATCAAACATATTTTTTTACAATAAGCTAATGCTATCACCTAATCAAACCACTAACCCAATCAACTAACAAATATTTACCAAACACCGCTTTTATATAATTCATTCAGAAAAATTATTTGCAAATATTTATTATTTTATTCAAAGATGCCTTCCAATCATACTCTTATCAACTTGACTTCGATCATTGATATTTTGAACTGGGGGAAGAGATAGCTATCATCTATGTATGGATATTGCACAATTAAATGGAAGAGAGAAATAAGGAACTGTTGTTGCTTTCAAGAATAGACGTCGATATTAAAAGCTTTTAACTCTTTAAAGCTTCTACTTCTAGCTCCACCAATTATAAAGAATCCTCTATGCAAATAGATGACACAAATCTCACTTTCCAAATCCAGATATTAGCAGTTAGAAGTCCAGAACCCCCATTCACATCTACATCTATTGACTATTCAGTGCAAAAGATCTTCATAACTTAAGTTCTATACCTTACAAATTATGGATTTTAAATCTGACTTCAATTTTATGTCAATTCACAGGTGATATAGACTATAGAGTTGAATGAATATCAACAAGTAAAAACATATATACAATACATAGCTAAAGTATGCTCTATTTATACGTCAGAATATCAAAAACTTTACAAGAAAATTTTCAAATCGTCAATTTCTTTTTAACCATTGAGTTCTTTCACAAGGAAAATCACAAACAAATAAAGCTAAAAGTTTTGGCATTAGTTAGAACCAGATTCTCCTGCTGCACCAAGGCTAGATTCAGATTGCTTATTAGAGGGTGTAGGCTGTTCCTTGGTGCTGGTGGGGGCATCCCGTTCCAGATTTTTCTTGAACTGAACCAAGATCATCGTCATGTTGTCACATCCTTCTCCGCCAGATGATGGTGCCAAACACCTATCAAGAACCTTTTGGCATACCACTGAAAGCTTGTTTTCCTGCAAAAAAAAAAAAAATTTACAGTGGATTTATGTATATTTTTCAACTGTATTTATAAAAAATGAGTCAAATCTAGCACCAAGGACTTGAGGTTATAAAAAATGAGTCAAATCTAGCACCAAGGACTTGCATTGTTTAAGTTGTCCTTGACGAAGTCCACGAGTTGCTGGCTTGACATGCAATCCCTAGCAAAAGAAGAAAAAATAGATGTGAAAATTGGAAAAGTGGATTTCTCAATATGCACGTAAATGCAAAAATGAGCCAATATTTAGTAACAAGGATGCTTCTTTTTAATAAATAAATATATTCAGATGGTAGAAAAGCATGAGCAGGTATTCACAGGACACATCTTGGATACTGTAAGCACTTTGATTCCATTTACTAAATTGAATTGTTTTTTCAATAGTGACAGAAACTCTTCAGAGCAGTGCTTTCAGGTTGCTGAAAAACATTAGTATACGAGGTTCTCAATAAGCAAAATATAACTAGGAGCAGTGTATATAGTTCTGCATGGAACATAGGCTTGTAACTTGTATTCACCCACTACCAAAGCTTATTTTAAAATGAAAACTTGGTTCATCTTATTATTATTGAGAAGATAAACCAAACGTCAAAACTTCAAACAAAGCAGGACATACCATATCCCATCGCATGCTAGAACAAGGAAATCATCATCAGCACAAAGCTCGACCTAGTTAAAGAAATAATGAAGGAAAAGGAGAAGAAATCCATATTAGATTAATAATACCCATATGGAAATAGCAAGAGGTCAACCATAAAGACCAGTTAAATCAAGATAAATTAAATAGGCTATTGAGCTGTCTTAAATATAAACATTTAAAGAACTTACAGTTTTAATGTCAGGATTAGCAGTCACTATCTGTCTTTCTGCAGGCAAGGTTTTGTTCTGTTTCAGTTCCATGTCCCCTGAAATCAGTAAAAACCATTATAACCACCAGGAGAAACTAATACATTATTCAAAATACTTTGTATGTAATATAAACATTAATACCTATTGCTCTTGCCAAATTCAAACTCCCATTGACCCGTCCACACTGAATATAACCACCAGCTTTCAGTATCCTGTCCTTTTCAACTTCAAGGTCAGGCTTGTGATCTCTTGACAAATCATGAGCCTGCAAAAATTTTCAAAATTCACACACTTTCGTAGAGAGATCATTCCACACTTTTAATATGAAATCAAGCAGTAGAAATGTAGAATATTCATTCCAAAGTGCCAATACATGACATCATTATGATGCAAGCTTGGAAGAACTAGTGATCTTTACAAGCTAAACATAAAAACCAATACTTCCAAACCGCTAATCTGTTGGCAAAATTTATGAATAATCCTAGAAAGATCTTAAGTAAAGTAAACTTTACCTGACCCTTCCTGGATAGGACACAACGAGAGTCACCTGCATTTGCAACAAGAAGTTGATTGTTTTGAATAATGGCAACGCAGGCGGTGCAACCTGAAGTTGGCCCATTGTAATCAGAGAGACCTTCCTATATTCAAGTCAACATACAATAACCCTTTAACTTACAAACAAACTAAGTATATATATATATATATATATTTAAAAAAAAAAAAGATATTTAATACATATTATCAATACTAAGCCACACAAAGGGAGAAAAGGGGTCATGATGCCGAACAATTGCTGAAGAAAAAATAAAATCAGTTGTCTATTGATGTTCAAGAGGAAGGCTCAAACCCAAAAAATTAATCAGGTAAAAGGATACTTATTGTCTACATATTCCATGTAACATTCATTGCAGTACTGGCTAAGTTGTAAATAAAGGCAGGAAGTATCAAAATAGCTCACTTTTAGCACCAGGGAATGCATATCTCTAACATCAGAAAAAATGGTTGCACAATGCAACTAGTAATATGATAAAATCTTAGCACATGGAGACAAACAACAGAAAAGTTGGAAATATTACCTCCTTAGAAGGCCAATCAGTGGTTTTACCCTTATTTTCACTGCTCCTAGGGGACCATAAGCCTTCAACCACATCTTTAACTTTGTCACTGTCAGTCAAACTCGCTAATTCTTTCCGACTTCCTATACTACGCATCAGTTCATCCATTCTGTTTCATTAGTAGATATAAGTTAAAATCATAATATGGAGTATATTTAGGTATTTTCTGCATCTCTTTGGGAATAGATCAATAGAATGACTTTTCTGGGCATCATTGTAGGCTTACCAAAATAGTCTTAGGACTGGTTCTTTGGATGCAAGGGGGATTGGATCCTTCTTTTTAGCTATTTTTCTCTTATTTCTTCTTCTTTTTTTTTTGGCAAAGGACTCATTGCCCTCAGTAAACTGAGCCTTTCCACTCTCTTATCTTCATTTTTTAATTTTTAACATTTTCTTATAAACAAGAAACTTCAGTGCATCTCTATTGGAGAAAAAAGATCTGAAGATTAATATGTACCTTGGCTTAGCTACAAATCACAAACAAAGGCAAGTTCAATTAAGACTATGACCATACTTTTGTTAAGGTAACTTCTAACCAAGATTTTACTAAGGCAATCATTGCCACAAAGAACACATTTTTGAGTGTGAAGACTAATCTCCTAAAAGTAAACAAATGAAGTTTTCTTTTTTACCAGAAATAAGTAACAAACTGTAGGTCTTCCACAAATTTCATAGTTTTGTAAGATAACATTATATTTAATTAAAGCAATGTGAATTAGACTTTACCAGTCATCCCTACAGTTTGAACCCATATTGCCATGTAGCTAGGATAAAGGTAGAGTCTGGTACAGAATCCTTGGCTGATGAGAAACTATAACTTACAGGAAAATGGCACCTTCCTGTTGCCTTGACAAGCTTGGGCTATGATAACAATGTGGTGCCAGCAAAAAAGTTGAATGATGAAAGAGAATTAAAGAAGCAGAATAACCTGAGAAATGATTTCTGAATTGAGGTGCTTAACTCCCCGGCAGAATATGCTTCATGTCTGAGAAACTGCTGATGAAGATACTTTGCACAAAATTTAGCAACTTCATCACCTACAACATGAAAAGCTTTAGAAGGGAAATAAAAGTGACTAGAAAACAAAACCTAAGAAAAGCCCAGGTGAAACAACTACACTTGAATAATTGATTTCAAACTATAATACAAGCTAGAGATTATTTCGGTTAGAAGGCAGTAATTTAGACACACATTCATAATAGTTATTGACACCTATTACTATTAGTGAATAAGAAAATAACTAGAACCTATTTTGAATAGTTGGGAATGCATTAGCATTACCTCCAGATTTTTGTTATCAAAGTTACAGCAATCAGAAACAAGCTATTCCTCAAGAGTAAATAGTGTGGGTAAAAAACACAAGCTCATCCCTAACAATATATAATTTGAAATTCAAAAGGAAAAAAAAATTGTACTGTTTCATAAAGGGAAAAACATTTTTTTTTGAGAGATAAGTGATCAAGTTTTTAAAATAAACATAGCTAAATATTTTGTCAGGAAAAAAAAAAAAGAAAAAGAAACAGCTGAAAAGGCATTTAGTATAATGTGCAATAAAATAGTATCCTTACCCCCATGGCCATCATAAACACCAAAGAAAGCAGTGGAAGCGTCCAGATTTGGATAGGCTGCATGCTGCAGAATATCTAAAATAAGCAGTCTGAATCTCATTTTCCATCTTTTAGAAAATCGAATCCTCAAATTTTTATGGTATTTGAACACAATACTGGCTGAAACATATCAGTTACAAGATTCAAATTGTGTAAAGGTCAACACAGCAGCATCTTTATGGCTAGAAAAGTCTAGCACTTACAGCATCTTCCATTGATGCACGCCATCCTTGCATTGAAGCCAAGCCAAATTTTAGTTTGTCATTCTCACCATCCTCCAAAAGCTTATCAGTTTTAGGACTGCTTAGATATATTCCCATTTTCCGCTGAAAACACATATCAAGCATTTTTCATATTTTCATGAGTAATTCATATGATGAAATAAAGTAAGTTCAGCATACATCTAACACATATAGAATACTAAAAACACAATTAGGTAGATAAGGCACTCATACATTCAACATGCGCCACAAAAACATGTTAAATTTCATTCCCTTAATTATGCCACATGCCAGAGATTTCACTCGTTTAGGAGATAAGACATCCATACAGCAATTATGAGGGAAAACAAAATAACTTTCAAAGAACACAACCTATGATTGAACACATACAGACATTGTGAAATTGAGATAAGATACTCATATCCCATTATCTCTACAAGGCAACAAACTGTCTTTGAATTTCTGAACCTTTTGAACCATCATACGTAATGATATGCACTAAAGCCAGTATATGGTTTTGGATAAAAATTCAATCAAATGATCGAAATACACACACAAAAACACATACACATACGAACGTACATACACTCATACATATATACCTGTATATAGGTTATATACAATACAATATACCAAACAAACGATTGAATTAGTTAAAATTTGAATATCTAAAAAATAAAAAATAAAAAATAAAAACATGTTCAACTACGCGCTTAGTAATTATACAGAATCACATATCTCTGGTGTTGAATATGAATCAAAACAGACAGAAACCTTCTCGAATAACAACCAAATATCATGATAAGAGATTGAAACTCAAATAGCCAAACGACTATCAGAAAATTTGAATCGAAGTAGGAGTGAAAGAGAAAAACTTACCCGCCAATGCCGAGACTGGTTTCGCTCCGGATAGAAATGCAAGCGAGCGAGAGAGGGAGGGAAAGGAGAGGGCGAGAGAGAGAGAAGAGGGAGGGAAAGGAGAGGGAGAGAGAGATAGAGGATCTGGAATTTAGTAAATGTGGGATCGGGTTTGAGGGGAAGATGATTGATTGTAGTGTTTTGATTATTGTTATCTCAGGCTGAGCCGCTGAGGTAGCAAAAGCAGGCGCAAATAGTTATTCTATTAGATTAAAAAAACAATATTAATTACAAAGAGATAACACCATATGAGTCGCCCGAGTATAATAATTTTGTCACTCTTAATTTTAAACTTTTTAATTGATTACTGATGAGGATCATAACTGATTAAATTTTAAAAATTGAAGAACCATGGTGATTAACTTAGATCACAGATAATAACAATTTGAAAATTGAAAGACCACCGATGATCAATTAAAAAGTTTAAGACTAAATATAACAAAATCATTATACTCGAATCATCCTAAATAGTAGTAGTTGTAATTACAAAATATAATTTTGATTATTTACTCTTTCAACCCCTCACTTATGGTGTTTTCCAAATTTAATCCTCTAGTTATCACCTGTTGCAAATGTGTCCCTTACAAATCTCTAGAAGTTTTGGTTTCAATCCTATACAGATGGGTGACGTTAACTTTGTTTATATATTTTAGATAGAACTGAATCACTACAAAAACAATTAAAAATGAAACGTCACAATGTGACATTAATACAATCGATAGTTAAGACAAGTTGAATATTATATGGTGAAATATTTAGTTATATTGGAGCTCAATTACTTAAATTGTGAAGAGTTTTTCATGGATTGTAAGTTGGTCCGCACAAACATTAGCTTTTTTATAAATATAATTAAAGGAATATCTCCAATCAGGATTAATACGGCTTCCAATGACCTCAATTTTTTTAAAATAATGCAGGGCTTAACATAGAATTGAAGAATAATAGTTTTTCTTTTAATAGTTAACTTTTGTCTCCTATTATATACTGGCATTATTAAAATTAGTTGCCAAGTTTGAAATTATTTAATTGTATCGATTTAATAATTCCATCATATTTAATGTTAGGAAAAATTATACTTTTCATCCCTAAATTATAAGATAATTAATTATAAAATTCGTCCCTTAGTGTTGGTTGTGTTCACTCTTTGCCCTTAAGTTATCATTGGCGTTGCACTTTTCGTCATTTATAAACTTTTCGTGTTCATTTTTCGTTACTGAGTTATACTAAGGTTGAAAATTTCGTCTATAATGTTTTGTTAGTAAAGGAACAAAAAGTGCAATGTCAATGATAACTTAGGGCGAAAAGTGAGCATGACCAATATTTAGGGACGAATTCTACAATTATCGTTTGTACTTCATCCTAAAAACAAACGAAATAGTCCAAATAGATATTGCCATACAGATTACAATTATAAAATTTCAAAAATATATGATTAATTTTAAGAATATCACTGTATAGTTAAGTTGATCTTTTCCCCTATTTGCATCAACCAAAGTTCAATTGGAGCTACAGTGGGTTTGAGGTACGACCTTTTACAAGACTAAAAAAAAGTATTGAATTTTTAACCATAAAAAGTGGAAAAAAAAATTAGGCTAAAGTGTCATTCCGTACCATAAACTATATTGATTATTCAGCCGTACCTTGAACTTTCATAACGTCCATTTCGATACACAAACCATTAATTTTTTTCATCTAGCATTTTTCACAGGTTACCAGGTTACTATGATAACATGGCACATGTAATTAGCTTATGTAGATCTTCTTTTTAAGTCAACCCAAAATTTTTAAGTTAACCCCAAAAATCAACGCCTCACGCTGCCCCTCCCTTGTGCCTTCAACCGGACCAGTGCTCACTATACCAAATCACCACAGCCCTTCCACAATCCACTACTCCTCCCCTCCCTTGCGGCAGCGTGCGCCGAGCCCACCGACGACCTGCCTAGGAGTGACCGTGGTTCATTCCGATTCTGAACCGCCGATTCACGGTTCCAAAGTTACACAAACCAGAACCGGAACCTTATATAAAGGTTCCGGTTCCGATTCAATTGGAATTTTTGTTTTTAGTATATATAATTATATATAATATGTTTTGTTATTATAAAAACATATTATAATTTTTTTTAATTATTATTTTGGCTACTGACTACTGGCAGTAGCTAAATATAATTAATATATATATATATATATATATATATATATATATATATATATTTAAGCTACTGCCAGTAGCTAAATGCCTAAATATAAGATTTTTTTTTTATTATTATTTTACGGTTTCTGTACCTATTGTTGGGTTGGAAAAGGTTTAGAAGAAAACAAAAAAAATTCAAAAGAAAAAGAAGAAGAAAACAAAAAAAAAAAGTCCAAGTCAGCATAGATTACCTATAACTTGTAGCTATGTAACCTGTTAAAATTGTTAGATGAAAAAAAATTAATGGCCTGTTTGGTTGAGTGTAGTTTGGGATGAATTGCAATTCAGTGAATTCCCAAACTACACTGTTTGGTTGGAGGGAATTGCAATTCTCCAGAATTGAAATTCCCTCCAAATGATGAATTGCAATTCGGTGGAGATGAGGGGCAATTGTGTTGGTGTAAAGACAATTTTGCCCCTCCTCCCATACCCTTTATCTTTTTTTTTTCTTTTTTTTTTTTATTTAAAAAAATTTATTATTATTATAATTATTATTTTAAAGAATTATTATTATTATACTTATTATTATTATTTTTGAAGGAATTGTTATTATTATTAGTATACTTATTATTATTATTATTATTATTATTATTATTATTATTATTATTGAAAGAATTATTATTATTATTACTACTACTACTACATATACTACAACATAAAGACATTTTAGTCATTTTGTCATTTCTTACCTTTCAATTTCCTGTACTCCTATTCCTGCATACCAAACACTGTAATTTCAATTCTTACTTTATTCATTGAATTGCAATTTCACCGAATTACAATTCTTTCCCCTCTAATTCCCTCCTCCCACCCAAGGAAAAAACTAAGAACAAATCTCAGCTTTACATCTGGCAAAATCAGACGGATCAGATCAATTTTTTTTAAAAAAAATTTGATTCTATATTTTCGTAATTTATTGTGAGCTTCTTAGGATTTTCTAGAAATGCACATATTATGTTGTTAAAAAGTGCATGGTACAATATTAAAAAGTGAATTTTACAAAAGGCGAACTTTAAACACTATATTGTGCATTTCTCAGGATTTTTCAAAAATGCACATTATTTTGTTAAAAAGTGAATGGTAAAGTATTAAAAATTGCACGTTTAGTATTAAAAATTACACTTTGAAAAATGCAAAAGTGCAGCGCACTTAAGGTTTGGATTTAGAGTTTATGATTGATCTTTTTTGTTTTATTTGGTTTAGAGGTTCATTTTTTACTGCTTAGCCCAGGGTTTAGCATTTACAATTTAGGTATAAAATTTTGTTTTTTTTTTTCATTGATATCTTGAAAAGTTATCCAGAAATAAACATTATATTGTTAAAAGTGCATAATATAGTATTAAAGTTGCATGGTAAAGTTGATGATAACTATAATAATACCACCGTATTTTTTAAAATTTGATCTGATCCGTCTGATTTTTGAGATGTAAAGTTGAGATTGATTCTTACTTTTCTCCCGAGAGTGTGCTCTCATGGGATCATAAGCCTTTATATATATATATATATATATATATATATATATATATATATATATATATATATATATAACTTGGACTAGCGTAGGACCTAGGGTGGCCCCAAGCATTGAGTTTATTATTGAATAAAATAACCAATAATTATAAATAGTTTATTATTTATAAAATAAGTGAGTAAATACAAATTATGACAGTTTTTGTCTACAAGTTTAATGGCGCACAAATATCATCCGATGACAATCATTTTAATGTAATTTTGATCACTTCGGTCACTGACTCTTTGGTTTGACTCAAACATTCCAGAATCTCAAAATTTTAAGGTTATTTTCTTTCATCCATACCAAAGAAATTGAGAAAAAGTTAATACTGATGAGATAGCCAAAGGGAATTGGATAGGTGAAAATAACCTTAAAATTATGAGATTCCGAAATGTTTGAGTCGAATTCCGTGACGGTGTAAGTGCAGTGATCAAAATTGGCATTAAAATGATGGTATCATCGGATGACATTTGTCCGTTATTAAACAAAATTATCACTATGCTAATAGTTGGGAGACTAAAATTTTTGATATATATCACAAATTCATAATTACCCACCACAATGGAGGAAATAAATACTTAAAAATTCTCTACCGGAACTGAATGGGTGAAGAAGTGATGAAGAGTCTTCCCATTTGAATAAGACCGATTGTCATCCTTAAATCCATCTTTTAGTATGCAGTAATAGTGGAAAATAATAACTAATTAACATTTTGATTTGATTCTTTAATTTTCCAAGTAAAAGGTTAGAATAATAATTTAAGGCTACTGTTAAATCCACTATATATCAAAGTTAACTTTGGACCTAACTTAAATGATTGCATGGTTATATTATTTTATATATGGAGAATGATAATGGTAAATTATGAGTAGAATTTATGTCATATGTTCTAATTTTATTTTTAGAAACAAATTGAAATAAGAAAAATTATAAGAAAAATGTTTCTCACTCATGTTTCTGTGTTTCACTTCACGGAGTAAAAATAAAATAAAAAATAAAAACCATTTTTTGGTGGATTACCAGTGAATTATTAGATAATCCCTACTCAAAAAAATAAAATAAAACAAAATAATCCCTTCATGAGTTAATGAAGAATCTATATATTTCATGTTGGAGAGTTACTAATATGGAGTGTCAATTGTAAGGGTATCTAGCATGATTCAAATTATATATAACTTACTTTTTTTCTTTTTTTATCGAGTGTATCAAAACATGACATGTAAGCATGAAGGAAAAATAAAGTGGAAAAATCTACAAAAAAAGTGTACATTCAGGTTACACACACAAAAAAAGGTTACACACTCTAAATTAAAAAAAAAAAACAAAAAAAAACAGAGATTACATTTCATTTCTAAATTTATCTCATAATATCCCCCCAATAATGTGGCACTATTTGATTAGACTTTTTTTCTCTATATTTAATTATTAAGTGCATTTCTGTTTTAACTCATGGTACAATTAGTTAGTTTATGAACATTTAATAAAAAAATATAAAGAATTTTATTATCAAGTCATGATTTAAAAAAAAAATATATTTTTCCATAAAAAATTAATTTATTCTAACTATCAATGATAGATCATCACATTTAAAAAAATCAAAATTTTTATTTTAAAGGGACATGTAGTACAACTTTAATAATAAATCACATGGAAACTAATTACACAAAAGAGTATAATTATCAATTTATCATGTGGGATTGACACATCAATTATTACTCCAATAAATAAATAAAGAATACTTCACTAGACAATACATAAATCTTTGCTTCCAAAAAATTGAATCTCCAACCCTAAGCGCCTCTTCACTTTGAAAGGTTGCTTCCACACTGTTGCAGCCTTGCTGGTGAGACTTAATCCAAATCTTTGCTCCCAAACTTCACCCCTGTGACCAGTTGAACTGCCAATGCAGGCAGAATACATAAATCTTGTTGAGACATTTTGACATTAGATCAAGATTTTAACTCTACCAAAAGGCAAAAACAATACCACAATGTATTTTAATATCATTTGTTTGTTTGTTTGTTTGTTTGTTTGTTTTTTTTGTATTTTTTTGAAGGACAATGAATTTTAATCAATTTTATTAAATGAAGATATTTATTAGTATTTTTTATTTTTCATATTGTAACAAAATTTTTTACAATTAAATATATGTTGGATAATTTATTATGCAATTTGGGTATTCACTATTCACCAATTATATTACCATATTTGGATTGATTTACGTTTTGAGCTAAATAATAGCAACAATATTAATAATAAGACATTGCCATCTTTTGATTGAGTCTATCGGACAAGATTTCTTAGTGCAATTTATCTTCTTCTTTCTTCTTCTTCTTCTTCTTCTTCTTCTTTTGTGTGTGTGTGTGTGTGTGTGTGTGAGATTTATGAATTATTACATAGAAATGGAGTTTATCAATGCCGCACACTATCGAATAGTGGCAACAGATTTCACTAGTCATCCAAAAAAATTGCTATGTGTGAGCCAAGCTAAGGTTCATACTCGAAGGGTTGCACCAAAAAAAAAAAAAAAAAACTTTATTTTTGATAAATTTGAGAAGGTTAGGAATCAAAGCAAGGACGATAAGTTAAGCTAGACGATGTAAAATAAATATATAAATAAAACTGTAAAATGAGTATATTATGTTATACAATTAACTTTAATTTGTGTTATAGTTGAGCCAATATTATTGTACAAATGATAATATATTTTATTTGTAGTCATTTTATGAAAATAATATTTTAGATGCCTAGATGGTCCCAATCTTTAGTGCTGCAACTTTTCTAAATTGAGTAAGTTTGGTAAACATGGGACATCTCCACTAAGGTACTCATAGATTTTCTTGCAGATTATGATAGCTTAGTTACATTATTGCTATCTTTTTTCTTTTATTTGACTTAGCAAATATTTATTGAAATAGATGAAACTTTTTTTTTTTTGCATATAAATATTTAAGTGAGAAGAGACTACATTATTAGTCCTATATCAAGATCAACGCGTGACACTAGCTTTTAAAAAAAATTATATTAAAATTTACAATTATTATCAAATAAAAATATTGATTGAGTGAAACAAATTTAAATTATTTTGAATGGAACAAATACTTTTGGTAAAACATCCCTTCACAAGCAAATAGTCATAGACTTCTAGGTTGTTAAAACATGTATTTATCAAAATTTAATCATTGTGATTTTATAAGAAAAATACCATTGGTCAAAAAGTGGATAGAAATTTTCATCTATTTAAAAAAAAATGGATAAAAATTCACAAAGTTTCACCAATGTATCTTTCAATTACAATACTAGTATATTACATCGTGAATTGGTAATAACTAATAAGTTGCCTTGGTTGAAGACTTTTTTGTACTATACTTTTAGATTTGATATTTATTACTAAACTAGTTACTACATTCGTAGTTACTACATGCGTATAGTGCGAATAATAGTCTAATGTTTAATGTGTATTTTTAAGTTAGTGTTTAAGAATTTATATCAAAGTATCATTTGATATCTTGACATATATCAACGCAAGATTATTATCAAATTTTCCATAAAAAGTAAATGAGTTAATTTCATTTTTTATCTTAGATTTATAGGTGACAATCCACTTTTAGTCATTTTTTATTAGGACATCCTCATTTGGTCCTAGTATTATTGTGGCATCACCAATTTTAGTCCTTTAGCAACAAAATCGCTGAAATATCGTTAAATACAAAGACATTTCAATTTTTTGTATACAAAGTATGTTGAACCGGTATATTTTTTATGTTTATTTTTTTGTGGAAACATTCATAATTGAAGATCGAAATGTCCTTGTAGTTAACGCTATTTAAACTGATTTGTTGATAAAGGACCAAAAATGGTTATATCACAATAATACTACAACCAAAAGTGGATGTTCTAATAGAAAATGACTAAAAGTGGATTGTCACATATAAATCTTGGACAAAAAATGAAATTAACTCAAAAGTAAATATTCAAGAATCCATAAATATAGCATGTGGCATAAATGTTGGATTAACTGGTGCAACAACAGTTTTAAAAGGAAGCATCCTCGCTGAAAAGTACACATGCATAGTTTTTGCTAACAAAACCCTATTAATTTTACCAATTTGGTGTGATCCATGCTTCCTCTTGTTACCACTTTCTCCATAAATGAATTCTTGATTTGTTCTAGTCCCCTGGTGTGCTTCATTGCAATTTTAGTGTCTTGACGCAATGCACCTTCAAAAATAGAACCAAATTATACTTCCCATGCATAGTTTCTCCGAGCTCATATCTGTTGACTGTTGAATATATACGATAAATTAGGTGTATCATTTCATCAATACCCAATGACTGATTCTAATTAATTGACCCAAGTTCATGTTAAATTTTATATTATAGTTTTTAATACACTCTAACATATTAATAGTATATGTCCAAGAATTATGCAAATTCTGATTGTGATGGGGTTCGAACCTAAGACCTTCTTTATTAAAATCAATGAGTAAGTTAAGAATAATAAATAGTTAACGAAATATTCCGTTACTAAACTTTACACGGGCATAATGTAGTGGTATTTAGGAAAAGTAAATGATATAATAGAGGGTAAAATAAGAAAAATAATAAAAATACTAAAATTTAAAAAAAATATGAATCATTCATTTCAACACACCAACATTTTTTAGTTCTTGTTAGTGGTCTAACTTTATTGGCTCTTCAAAATTGCTGACAAGGTGGGGTTTTCCATGTATGGGAAAAAGGCCCAAGAATGCTGGAAGGTCTGAATTGGATTCCTTGTGCACACATTAAGGCGGCTCGCGATTTACTTCTGCATTGACTATATAGTTATGTATGTATTATATATTTTTAATTAATTAATTATTTTGATTCCAATTTCTATTTGTCACCAAATGAAAGAAAGTGATTTCTCTCACTTAAACCCATTAAATTATATATCAAGTATTTAATAATTTTAATTATGATTCAAATTCCAATGTTTGTAACTAAAATTTTTTTTAACCAAAGAGCATATCATTAATTTAATAAGAAAGTTTGGGTTATGATGCACCTCCCACTTTCTCTTTCTATATAATTTCCAAACTATATAAAGAGCCTCTGTTCACCCCTTGGTAACACATAAAATATGAGCATCACAATGAGTATTCTCAAAGTAATATGTGCCTTTCTCTTCCTCCTAATTGCTTCTTTGGGAGCTGAAGCAAGAAATTTGCTAGGTATGGTAAAATAACTTTCTTTTGTAGTATTTCTAGCTACCAAGTTCTCTCTCTCTCTCTCTCTCTCTCTCTCTCTCTCTCTCTCTCTCTCTCTCTCTCTCTCTCTCTCTCTTTTTAATTTTTTGAAAACAAATAATACTCTTAGTAAATACCAACATGCCTTTTATAGTATCTTGGTAAGTTACTAAGTTGTGTTTAATTTTTACACTATATCATTAAGAAAACTGCTATAATATTGTATATCACATATTTTACGGGTGCTTAATTACTTAGCTTGTACTAAACATATTGTTTTGTGAAAATTAATGTTGCAATTAACTTCTTTGATTTTCTTTTTATGAGTATATATGATGTTGATTAGATTTTAGTTTAATTAAGAGCATAAAACATTAATTTCTACTATACCTTATATGGAGTATATATTTTGTGAAATTGTATGTTCGACTTTGCTTGAGATATAAGTTAGGTGAAATCGAAACAGGATTCCGTTATACATAGTAAAATTATTTTCCTTAAAATTAGCTGTCCTAGCTAATTAATAAGCTTCAATTCATATATACATGCTCCTATATAGATAATAGACTATGGTTTTGTTTGTTTGTTTGCTTTGTGGGTGTGCACTGAGTAAATCATCTACCTTATAATAGCATGCAAATCACACATGAAGTAAATTATTAAACCTGCTATCATGTAATAACATCCAAATCACACGAGAAGTAAATTAAATCTGATACAATTTGTGTGGAGTTTATGTTTTTTTTTAGCCTATAACAATGAGAAAATTGTGTAATCATTTCACATTCTCTATGGAATGTATATTCTGCATGCCAAATCATATATATTGCTTTTATCTCACCATTATTGCAAAATGAAATGATAATTAATATTTTCCTGGTGATGCAGATACATATGGGAGGACTTCACGTGTACTACCGCCGGCCGCTCTGACATCATCTCCGGCAACAAGAGAGGTATCCACCTCCTCTCCGGCCGCCGGAAAACTCCAAGACGACGACAATCTGCTCTTAATGGTCACTAGTAACTGTGACAGTGATAACCTCAAGAATATGGGAAGGCCGCCGGGCAGACGATCACCTCCGCCACCGAAACCAGACGACCCTTGGGAACAGAAAATCATCGATGATGGCCGGAAAACATGCAGTAATAATAAGTATGAAAGGCCGGGTGGACGGTCGCCTCCGCCGGCACCGAAACCAGAGGATCCTCCGGGACCGATGATCATCAACGCTTTTGATGGTGGCCGGAAAACAATTATGAAAGGCCGGCACCATCTCCAAAGCTATCTCAGCCTTGGGAGCGGACAATTATCGCCACCGCTTGCGGTGGTGGGAGCAAAGGCTGCAAAAAAGTGACGAGTCTCAAGGTAATGAGCTGAGAGAATTATATTTCACCCAGTGTGAGCGTAGCGTGATCTACCTTATCTCATATATATATATATATATATATATCGTCAGTGCTTTAATTTAGTCTTTAGTCTGTTTCATATTAAGATTTCCAAATTCTGTACTTTTTTTTTTGGGTCGAAATAGTGTGTTGTATTGTTATAATCTCTGTTTCTAAGTACCGTATGAGGTTGAATCATAGAGTTTGTTATATTAGTGTTCATTCGTTAATTAATATACTATTTGATTAATAAATAAGTTTATGTAAAATGGTCAGATCTCACACAAGACCAACTCTTTATGCATGTATAATGGTAGCATTCTTTAGAGAAGGCCATAAAAAAATCATAGCTATTGTATTCTTTAGAAAAGACCACTAGAAATAGTCGCCATGCTTTGGAAAGGAGACCAGAAGTCTGGAGAAGGGGACCAGAATTGGTTTCTCTAACCATTTGGTTGCCTTCTTCTACTGACAATTGACAGAAAAAACCCATTGGTGAACTTCAATGGACAAAGATTTTATGCTAATAGCTTTAATTGCATATTTTAAAATTTAATTAACTTTTTGTATAAAGTTTAGAAACCTATTTAACCATTTTCTTATAAAACTTTGTTGATATATGAATCTCGAGCATGGGCTATAAGTTGGCCTAAGACAAAACAAGCGTATCAATGGAGCAATGGTGGTACCTAGAAATGGACTATATTCTTGGTCCAAGAAGGAGGAGTACGTCTAGCCTAAACGAGTAAGATGGTTGGTAGTTGATGACTGATGAGTCTTCAAATTAGAGAGAGTAATGAATGAGATCTAATTAAGAAGTTTGTTAGTGCTCATTGATATACTATTTGATTAATCTTGTATGAACAAATATTGTGTGAAATTGTTTGTCATAATTGAACTATAAATTTTGTATTAAATGTGGGGTGACTCGATGTCCACCCCACATATATATACAATTAAGGGTCTATGTCTATTTGAAAACTTAAAAAATATTTTTTTAAAAATGGCTCATTTTTAGAAAAATATTTTAATTTTATGATGTTTTGCTAAATGTCTAAAAATTATCTTTTTCTGTTTGACTAAAAGTTAAAAAAGTGAATGTTTTCTCTGATTAGTTCATTTTCTTGAAAATGAATATATTATTTATTATATTTATTATAATAATAACGATAATAATAATAACAACAACAATAATAAAATGTGGTATGGTTGTTGTGTGGTGGTAGTTGTTGGTGTTAGTGGTGGTGGTGGCAGCGTCGATGGCGGTGCGGTGGTGGTGGTGGTGTTGGTTGTGGTGGTGGTGCGATGATGATGGTGGTGGTGGTAGTTATTAGTGTTGGTGTTGGTCGTGGTGGTGGTGGTAGTTATTAGTGTTGGTGTTGGTCGTGGTGGTGTGGTAGTTGCTGTGGTGATGTGGTTGTGGTTGTGGTTGTGGTGTGGTGGTGGTGGTAATAATAATAGTACGTAATAATAATCCATGAATTAACTTTTTAAAAAAAAAGAGAGGGAAAACGGAGATGAGAAAATAAAGAATTCAGAAAATGTCTTCAGACTAAAAAAATTAGGAACACTTAGTTTACGCAAAATTCAACTTTTTTTAATCTATTTTTTTTATTTTTTACCATTGGCCAAATGAATATTTTTCTTGGACTTCATTTTTTTTTGAATACCTAAACACTTGAAAATTTGAAAAATAACTTAAGAGAGTCATTTTTCGAGTTTCCAAACGGACAGTTATATATATATATTTACTATATTGTTCAAGGCCAATTTGGTTAGCAAAATTGATTTCGTGGAAACGTTGCACTGAAACGCATTTCAATTTTCAGCTTTTTCGGTTGCAAAAGCTAATCAAATAGACTGTTTACCAACATTTTTTTTCTGATCTCTTATTTTAACTTAGCTAAAACGCTGAGCTAGTCAAAACAATTAAGTTTCGATCCAATCCTTATTTACCAAACAAGTCCATAGTAGGATTTGTAGCTACTAATCTTTTTGTTTTTGTTTTCCTTTATTGCCTACCACTCATTACGAAAAAATACCTACCGATCAAGTAAATGATTAAATATCTACAACTTAAATACTTAGGGTGTGTTTGGTTGGGGGGTTTAGGCATAAGATATGGGTATCAAAGTGATTGTTAGTGTTTGGTTGATAGGTTTTGTGAATGCTACTATGGGTTTGGAATACCCCATTAATGGCAAAACCCATACCCTTATTAAATAAGGGTTTCATCTTCCTTCATCATTTCTTCCCCAACTATTAATAATCATTCCCATTCCACCCAACTACCAAACATGCTAAATACTTTCACCAAAACCCATTACCCTTACCAAGTATTTAATACCCATTCCGATTCCGATTCCCATGTGCGAACCAAACGCACCCTTATAGGTGTTTTACTTACGAAAATCTTTTGATAAATTAAATACATATAAATTTGCAATAATTTACCAATGAATTTTTAAAGGTAAATTTGATTTATGTATTATTTTTTTGTTGCTCCTGTAGTGGAGAAAGAATCTAAGAGAAAACAAATTGAGTTTGATAGTTGTGGAATGATTTCGATTGAGACCACATATATTCACCAATAGGTAGTGGAGGGCTCACATATTCTTGCACCATCATCACTTGTGCTATTTATTTTTGTGGCATCCAAAAGTATAGTGATGAATATAATGATGGCAGGATAACATCAATCATCTGCTCACAACGTTAGCAGTACACTGGATTTTATCAGATGTTTTCTAAGTGGTCACTTGCTTCTTTTGCTACTTGCTACACATAAATAAAAGCATGTGGGAATATTATATGTGATAACTATTATCTTGTTTAGTAAAATAATTAACCTATCAGCCAATTTTAACTTATTTAGGTCTTGTTTGGTAAATGGTTGTTAGGTGATTGGGTTGGTTGCATTGTTTGGGTTAGAAGGTATGATTTGTTAATAACATTAGCTGATTGTAAAAAGTTGTTTGATAGATTGGCTGTTAGCTGATAGCTGTTTGGTATAATTTTTTTCTCAAAAAGCTAATTGAAAAGGCTGCTTTGAGTAGCCTTTTAAATTTTAGTATTTTAGAGTTACAAAAAACTTAAAAACCAAACACAACTAATAGTGATCAGATAAGCCAAAATTGCCTGATAGGCTGATTATTTACCAAACATGACATTAATCAATTAGCTATTTGACTTAGTTAAAAAATCAATGTGTGTGTTTGGTTAATCAGCTTTTTGTAACTCCAACATGCTAAAATTTAAAAAGTTACTCAAAGCAACTTTTTCAATTAACTTTTTGAAAAAAAAAAGTACATCAAACAACTATTAATTAACAACTAATTTACTGAATATCTCTCTAAAATTAGCTAATATTATCAACTAATTATATCTTTTGTGGCAAAAATAATTGGTAGTGTGTACCAATCTTATTATTATATATATGTATCTTATGGCTTATATGTAAAAATCACAATCATATCCACCATTTAACAAAATTACAAAACATCATTATGAAGATGTTGCACCTTCTTGGCTTGGAGAAAAATTGTCTATTCTATTCTTTTTATCATTAGTCACGGGTGTTGAGCATATTATATATAAACATAAATGTGTAGTTCAACTATTAGCTTAGGCTTTTAGTTGGATGGAGCACATGCTTCAATTTGGTATCAGAGCCATGCAAAAGGTCATGGGTTCGAATGGGATCATGCATTCTGAGAATATTTAATTAGTAACTTTTTTTTTCCTTTTTTATTTTAGTCACCGCCATCTATTTACTCCATTTCGTTCCATTTTCTTATATCAATATAATATACTTATCTGAACTTAAGATTTACTAGTACAGAATGCTAATCAACGACCGTTGTAAAAAAGAATCTGCAACCCTTGTATAAGGGTCGCGTATGAGGGGGTCACGAAAAGCTTTAAGTTTCCTACGATCCTTTGTGTTCGGCCACAGAAAGTCAAAAATCCGTGACCTTTTTTCCATAAAAGGGTCACGAATTTTATATCATTATTTTAAAAAACAAAAATAAATGGGTATATGTGGGTTATGTTTGGCAAACCTAATTGAAACAGTACCTGAAAGTTGAAAAGTAGCTAAAAGTTGAAAAGCTATAAGCTCGAAGCTAAAATCTGAAGAGCTGTTAAGATAGTTGTTATGCTTAAAAGTATTTAGTAAAATTTTTTTTTTGATAAGTTGATAAATGTAAAAAGACTAAAAAAGAGATCTTCATAAAAGTTAAATAGTTTTAAATTTAAATAGGTTTGTTTACATATTAAAATATAAAATAATGAAATTAATATAATTTAATAAAATATAAAGTAAGAACATATATTTGAAAATATATAAAGTAGGCTAAAGTGTCATTCCGCACCATGAACTATATTGGATTATTCATGCCGCACCTTGAACTTTCATAACGTCCATTTCAATACACAAACCATTAATTTTTTTTCATCTAGCATTTTTCATAGGTTACCAGGTTACTATGATGACATGGCACAAGTAATTAACTTATGTGGATCTTCTTTTTAAGTCAACCCAAAATTTTTAAGTAAACCTCAAGAATCAACGCCTCACACTGCCCCTCCTCTGTGCCTTCAACCGGACCAGTGCTCACTAGACCAAATCACCACAGCCCTTCCACAATCCACTGCTCCTCCCTTCCCTTGCGGTATCGTGCGCTGAGCCCACCGACGACCTGCCTAGGGGTGACTGCGGTTCGTTCCGGTTCGGAACCGCCGGTTCACAGTTCCAAGGTTACACAAACCAGAACCGGAACCTTATATAAAGGTTCTGATTCAATCGGAATTTCTTTTTTTTTTTTCTTTTAGTATATATAATTATATATAATATGTTTTGTTATTATAAAAACATATTATAAATTTTTTTAATTATTATTTTGGCTACTACCTACTGACAGTAGCTAAATATAATTTTTTAATATATATATTTAGTTACTGGCAGTAGCTAAATGCCTAAATATAAGAAATTTTTTTATTATTATTTTATGGTTCCGGTACTGGTTGTTGGGCTATAAAAGGTTTAAAAGAAAACAAAAAAATTCAAAAAAAAAAAAAACAAAAAAACAAAAGAAAGAAGAAAACAAAAAAAGTCCAAGTCAGCATAGAGCCATAGATTACCTATAACTTGTAGGTAACCTGTAAAAATTGCTAGATGAAAAAAAAATTAATGGTTTGTGTATCGAAATGGACGTTATGAAAGTTTAAGGTGTGGCATGAATAATCCAATATAGTTCATGATGCGGGGTGACACTTTAGCCTATAAAGTAAAACAAGATGTTTATAATTCATAAAATTAGTTCATACAAAAATTATTGTTCAAACATAAATATCAATTTAAAATTACAACGAAACATATTGAAGAAGAAAGGCGGCCAAAAGAGTTTTAGGCTGTGTTTGACAGAGCTTATTTAGAAGCTTATAGCTTATTTTAAGTTACTAATAAGCTATAAGCTTTGTTTGGTAATGTTCTCAAAATAAGCTAGTAGCTTAAAATAAGAGCTTATTTTGAAACGCTACTTCAGGTAGCTTTTTAAAAATAAGCTAGTAGCTTATTAACTTTTTTCCATCTTTATCCTTATTATTTTATATAAATGACATCATTTATCCCTCCCAATTAAAACTCTTTTGGCCTTTTTTCTTCAATATGTTTCGTTGTAATTTTAATTTGATATTTGTGTTTGAACAATAATTTTTGTATGAACTAATTTTATGAATTATAAACATATTGTTTTACTTTATATATTTTTAAATATATGTTCTTCCTTTATATTTTATTAAATTATATTAATTTCATTATTTTATATTTCAATATGTAAACAAACCTATTTAAATTTAAAACTATTTAACTTTTATGAAGATGTCCTTTTTAGTCTTTTTACATTTATCAACTTATTAAAAAGCTAATTTTACCAAACACTTTTAAGCATAACAGCTAGCTTAACAGCTCTTCAGATTTCAGCTTCGAGTTTATAAATGATGTCATTTATATAAACTAATAAAGATAAAGATGGAAAAAAGTTAAGAAGCTACTAGCTTATTTTTGAAAAGCTACCTGAAGTAGCGCTTCAAAATAAGCTCTTATTTTAAGTTACTAGCTTATTTTGAGAACATTACCAAATAAAGCTTATAGCTTATTAGTAGGTTAAAATAAGCTATAAGCTCCTAAATAAACTCTGCCAAACACAGCCGTGACCTTTTTTGTAATGATCACAAATATTTTTTTTTAAAGATCCGCAACCATTTCTCAAGGGAAAAAAAGAAAGGGTAGGAGATAACAATTTTTAATAAATAAATTAATTTTTAAAATCCCATGATTTTTTTATTTAAAATTTCTGTACATAATTTTGCAAAACTAACCCAACAAACTATACAATACACTATTCACATTAACAAAATAATATACTCTAAACTTCACAATTATACAAAACTATCAACACAATTGAAATCAAAATAATTGTTCAACATGGCATCATGTCGCAACAACTTCTATTTTTTTATTCTGAAAAACTCTATTGATGGATATATTAGACCCACGCAAATTATATTGTGGACCATGATCATGGCTGATACTGCAGTTGCGTTGAAAGGATACTGCAGTTGTGTTGAAAGGAAAGTGCAGTTGCGCAGAACAAAGGTCGTTCATCCGTTCAACACAACTGCAGTATCCTTTCAAAACAAATGCAGTATCCGTTCATCACAACTGCAGTATCAGTTCAACACAACTGCAGTTTCAGACGGATGACACGACCTCTGTTCCGCGCAACTGCAGTTCACTTTCAACACAACTGCAGTATCCGTTCAACACAACTGCAGTATCAGTCATGATCCATGGTATAAGAACTGATTAGACCCATGCATGCTAGAGGAATAGAGGACATGAAGTGAACCTGGCCCAACACAGAGATCTAACCCGATATTGAGGAGAGATTACCTNTGAACCTGGCCCAACACAGAGATCTAACCCGATATTGAGGAGAGATTACCTTATCGACAGATGGATTTTCCTAGGGATGGCAACGGGGCGGGGCGGGGGCGGGGAGTATACTCCCCGTCCCCGTCCCCATCCCCGTCCCCGACGGGGAATTAAAAATATTCCCCATCCCCGTCCCCGCGGGGAATTAGGCGGGGACGGGGATTCCCCATACCCCGTCAATTTTTAGTCAAAATGTTAAATAATTGTAATTTTTAATAATTAAAAAGATAAAATCTAAGTTTTAGTCTCAAAAATTAAAATACTAAGTCTAATATATATATATATATATATATATATATATATATATATATATATATATATATATATATATATATATATAT
>NC_044926.1:8278885-8301100 GCF_003576645.1 Ipomoea triloba | reverse complement strand
GGGGCGGGGCGGGGAGGGGTATCCCCGTCCCTGTCCCCGATAGGAAATCACACACATTCCCCGTCCCCGTCCCCATTCCCCGAAAATTTTCCCCATCCCCGTTCCCGTCGGGGTTGGGGGACGGGACAAATTACCATCCCTAGATCTTCCTACACTGGGGGTGCTGCATCAAAAAAAAAAAAGTTAAAATAAAGCTTTTGCTTCTATTTCAAACTTCCTAACAAAGAAGCTAAGGCTGCCTCATTCCGACCAATATGGGATTGGCAAAGTGATGTGGCATTTGTATAACGATTTTTTTTTTAATGATGAGGCGGATTGCAAATTTGCAATCTGTACAAAGCTGCCGCTGCAGTAGATTTTGTACTTTTTTTTTATTTTTTATTTTGTTTATTTACTTTATGCTTTTTTCTTTTCTTTTTTATTTTATTTTATTTATTAATGTTTTAAAGTGATGTGATATTGGGGTCCACTTTTAATAATAGATTAGATTTGCAGGAGGCGGTGTGGCTCAGTTTCTGCAAGCAGTCAGGAGGTGGTGCCCGACCGAGTGAGCCCTAAAATTAGGAAATGGGCGAAATTCGGGGATATTATATGAAAAAGGGATTTGGTAACTTCTATGACAATTAGAAAGCTCCAAAATTACCTTCCTAAACTAGATTTGTTAAGTATTCCATAATATATGCTAATC
Organism: Ipomoea triloba; assembly: GCF_003576645.1. NCBI lineage: Eukaryota > Viridiplantae > Streptophyta > Magnoliopsida > Solanales > Convolvulaceae > Ipomoea > Ipomoea triloba. Next base: position 8,300,412 of record NC_044926.1, on the reverse strand, counting down.
ATTCTTGTATAAATATACCCCATTGGGGTCACATTGTAAAGAGAGCTCGATTTGAATACAAGTATAATTATTCTCGTATTGTGTTCGAATATTTCCTCTAAGTTTTACGGTAGTGTTGGCTAGCCGAAATGGTTGTAACGTAGCCATAGAACCAACATGTGATATGGTGAAATGGAATATATTTAATATATAAAAGTATAGTTGTCTAATAATTATTATGATAATTAATCTAAACATGGGTAGTTAGATTTATTTATGTAATAATTACAATTAAATTTTCTCTTTTTTTTTCCCCCATATTTATTTATTTTAGTAATAATATAATTACATAAATTATATTACATATTGATTTTTAAGATAATTGCATACAAACGAGTCATATATTATTCAATTAATCGAGTGATACTTTTGCACTAATCTTATAATCAAATATATGTACACTTTCAAATATTAGAATTGTTTATAATTTTATCTTTAATTTTATTATCGAAATATATAATAATAAAAATTCATCCGTGCATCGCACGTGTAGGGCTGTTAGCGAACAGAGCTTTCGACAAACTACTCGTGTTCGAGCTCGGTAAGCGTTCGTTTGTTAAGGTAAACGAACATAAACGAACAAAATTTTGAGCTCGGTTAATAAACGAACAGAGTATGAACAATGGTAAACTCGTTTGCTAAGTGTTCGCGAACAAGCTCGTTTGTGTTTGTTTAGTAGTGTTCGTGAACAAGCTCGTTTGTGTTCGTTTAATAGTGTTCAGAATTAATAAATAATAATTATATATTGTATATTAAGCTTTTGGGACGACGGATGTAGAATTTAAATATCTTTTGATTTACGTTTTGGCATGTAATGTGAACAGACAAATTATGTGTGGACATAGATTTTTATTTTGATATTATATGCTACGAGTGGACTTATTCAATTATTTGTATTAGTTTTGTAGTTGTCTTACGTTGTTTGTTTGATTATTGTTCGTGAGCGTCGATTATTTCTTGTTCACGAACAAATTGTGTTCATGAACATGTACAGGTGTTTGGTTATTAAGTGTTCACGAACATGTATATTAATGTTAATGAACAAGTTCACGAACGTGTTCGTTAACGTTCGCGAACGTGTTCGTTAACCGTTAACGAGCAGCACGTTCGCGAACGTGTTCGCGAACGTTAACGAACACTAACGAACGCTTAACAAACGAACACGAACAGGATTTTCAAAAACCTTAACAAACGAACACAAACACGAACACTCCAAAATCCTTAACAAACGAACACGATTAGCCTCCGTTCGTTTATGTTCGGTTCGTTAACCGCCCTACGCACGTGTAATTGCGCAATTATTTGCTCGAATTCAAGTAAAGATAATATCAGAAAACATAATCGATCCAATCCATTTCATCAATTGCATTATATAATATATTCTTTGTTATAATTTATATAATTGTATATCGATCCAAATATTATTAAAATATTATAACAAATCTGTTCCATGCAACACACGGGTGAAAAAAATGCGATTGATCTGTGCAATTATCAGTTTAGCATAATTAAACTGTCATATGTGTATTTTTTGTTAGTAGTATAGATTTTCAAAATGAAATGTACTAAAGGCAATCAATTAAATATTATTTTGAAACAGTAATTTAATCAAGAAAATCAATCCTATTGATATAAATATACAAGTACATATTATCTTTCAGTTTTTAAGTCAGAATCATTTAGACCTGGCAATTCGTGTATACGGGTTCGTTAACGGGTCGACACGATAACGACACAGACACAACACGTTAAGGTTAACGGGTTCAAATTTTAACACGAACACGATTTGTTAACGGGTTAAGCGGGTTGACACGATAGACACGTTTTGTTAACAGGTTTCGATTTGTGTCGACACGATATGACACGAAACTCGTTTAACTCCGCTAAACCTATTAATATATATATTTTTTAAAAAAACTAAAATCTAAAGTTAAATCATATTTTTTTTAAAAAATAAAACCTACAATTCAATCCATCAAACAAACTAAAAAAATATTCAATTTATAACATTTATACAATGATAAAATAACATCCAAAACTCATAATTAAAGAAGTTCATACTAGTTTTTAGAATAAAATTGAAAATAATAAAAATTCAAATTTCAGATTGTTGAACATCAATAATTGGAGTAGGATCTTGGCCTAATTTAGTAAATTCATCCTTAGTTCTTAGCGTGTTATAAACGGGTTCGTGTAAACGGGTTAACACGATAATGTTAACGGGTTAAACGAGTTCTTAATAGGTTTAACAGGTTGACCCGTTAAGACACGAAACATAGTGGGTTCTTAATGGGTCAACCCGTTAACGACCCGGGACACGTTAAGGCCAAACACTAACCCGTTATTTTCGTGTCCGGTTTCGTGTCGTGTTAACGGGTCGTGTCAATAATTATAAGGCCTAGAATCATTTTTTCACAATTCATACAAATAACATAATGGGGAAACTCACAAGATGAACAATTCTAAGGGGCAGGAAGAAGCAAAAGACCACGGATCAAGGTGAGAGCCAAGATTAAATTTCAAATATATACTTTTGACCCATTATTTTCCTTATTATCTATATGTTATCTCAACCAATCTCGAAATATATATACCCATTTGGATGTGATCCCCAATTTTAGACTTTTTACTTCATAAATATTTTTCTTTTTAATAAATAAATAAATTATATACTTATTGGAATTAAAAATGTAATATTTATTTTTAAAAATTAAGAACATAAATTCATAGATTAATTAATGAGATTTGTGCTTTAAAAAAAAAAAGAGAGAAAAAAAAAAGAAAAAAAAAGAGTGTGTGTGTGTGTATATATATGGACCATACATATCGCATGCATCATGATAGTGACGGAATGATATTGTTGCTTAAAATGTAGGGCAAGAAAGAGGACTATAAAATCAGGTAGGACTACATACACTGAATATGTCGATATACATCTATCTCTAGTATTTATATTTAGGTCATGCTTCAAATTATTGTGTTGTCTGACCTAAATCCCGTGAACTTACTTTTCCTATTACTTTTTCACATAATTTTAATTTTATTGTGTTTTTTTTTTCACTTTTAATTATTTATTTTAAAATCAAATAAATTTGGTAGAGGCAAAAGATATACAACATTTTGAGTAGCAAACACAGCTGTGTAGACTATGACCCAAAAACACATAAAATATATTATTTTAACACATAAAGTACATTATTTTAATTCATAAAATGCATTATCTTACCAAAGAAATTTCATTATATTAATTTCTAACCAAAAGTACATTATACATGATTTTAACTCATAAAATACATTATATTACTCTAGAAATTTTATTATTCTAACACACATAAAGTAGATCATTCTAACTCATAAAATACATTATCTTACCCAAAAATATTTATTATTCTAACACGTGTGCGAAGCAATAAATTCCTTTTAGCATCAAAGCGACGTCGTTTTAGGCCGTGATCCACACAATTGTGTGGATCGTTTTGCCATTGTCCATCGAAGTTGGTTTTGGTACCCATCAAACTTAAAAGAGAGCCAACAAAAGAAAAATAGTGGATCGACGAAATGTTATGAAAAATTACTTTGATCATAAATGTAGATAAAGAAATCAAGCCATCATGGCTTGTGATGTTTTCTATCTCTTACTCTTTACATCCCGTTTAATTTGCATGAATTTAAATTATTTTCCTCAACAATTTATTGATATTGTGAATTCCTATATATATATATTAGTAGATAGGATGATTTTTTTCCTTAAATTTTCAATTCTTAGAATTTGAAAATTTTTAACTAGCTCCTCATGTGGAAGGGAGTGAGTTCGAGTCTTAGTGGAGGCACTGCTGTCTTTTTGTGCTTCAGTAGGTTAAGAAAGTAGTTTATGAACAAATACTACATTGTAACAGAGTCAGTAACACTCAACAAAAAAAAAAAAAAAAAAANAAAAAAAAAAAAAAAAAAACTAGCTCCTCAATGATGACAATGGTCCGAGAACAATATTTCTAGCTACTAGGTTAGGAGTTTGAAGCTATTATCTAGATAGAGTTAATTATCGATCGAAATGATCCCTCGACTATAACAAAATTACTGAGTTGATCATTGATTATTTTTTGACCAATTAAATCCCTCAACTTTAAAAGTCTTAACCAATTTGATCTTCTATTTATTTTGTCGTTAGACATCCTTTAACTTGGGACCAAATTGACAATTTTGTTATAGTCAAGGGACCATTTCGGTCATCACATAGACCATTTCTCCAAAAAGTTAATTACTGAAATGGTCCATTGACTATAGCGAAATTACCAAATTGGTCCCGAGTTAACGGATGTTTAACGACAAAACAAACGGATGACCAAATTGGTTGAAAAATTAAAGTTGAGGGACTTATCGGTAAAAAAGTCAATGATCAAATTAGTAATTTCGCTATAGTAAATGTATCATTTCAGTAATTAATTCTATCTAGATAATATGAGAAATTTAAATTCTTTTGGTACTTTAGGTTTTTTAAATCCCTTACGAAATTCTTGTATTTTTTTACATTAAATTAAATATTAGAATATGGATTCCTACTTTATTTTTTTTCTAGAAAAAATAAATTTTATTTCTCGTATATTTCTTTCCATTTATTTTAAATGTATGCTATTGTCTAATTGATATATCTTCCTATATTACTGAATTTTAATTTGTAAGTACATAAGATTAAAACAAATGAAAAATAATTTTCCTATAAATTAAAGTATGAATTCTTGCTAAGATCTTGTGGTCTAATGACACCAAGCTACTCTCTCATTTGGAAGATTGTGGGTTCGAGTCTCAGTTGAGGTAGTACTATACTGACCAGTAATATTAAAAAAACAAAAAGTACGAATTCTTAAATATTTTGGAACTTTCACTAACAAATTTATTGATAAATAAATAAAATCAATTTTGATACTAATTTCATAATAAAGGCTTTATAGTTTATACCTTATAATTGTGCTTTTTTAAATTATAACAAATTAATTTATCTAATTGGGTGTTAAGTACTTTTGTATGTACAATTATCAAGTAAAGAACTCTACTCTCTCTACAGATTGGTTGAACTAGAGTTTCAAGATTGAAGAAGAAGAGTAATGCAAGTAGAAGAGAAATCGCTTTGAAAGTACAAGCAACGACCGGAGTTCGATTTCTTCTCTGTCTCCCCAACATCATTTTAGCTTCGTAGTTGGTTCTGTTGCCATTCCTCGTCCAAAACCACCTTCCTTAATGCCGGCGTGAATGTAGCCACTTGAAGACAGCACGATCTTCTTCTTCTCCGGCGAAATTTGCAGCAAATCAGGCGAAGAAATGGGGGAGAAAGAAAGGCGATGCAAAAAGATTAAAATACCTTATTATTTCAACTATTAAAATTTTTCGGTGAGTTTAATTGGTAATTTAGTCGGAGGGATTAAAATTGATAAAAATTAAATAGTTAAGGTATTAAATTAACAGTTTTAAAAATCACAAATTACAATTAATAAGGCCTCAATAATCATAGGACCAAAATTACAATTTAGTCAATGTAAAAATTATGACCAAACAGGTTTGGTCCCTAGAACTATTTTAAATATTATCCCTAATTTTTAATGAAGTTTACCAAACAGGTTTGGTCTCACATAATTAAGCAGTGACATTTGTTGATTTTTTAAAGGATATTTTTCAATTTATTTCTAAAGTATGAATACTTTTCATATCACCAGTGCCTTATCACTTATTGTTTCTACGTTATTATTGTTTCTAAGTATTATACTTTGTGTACTCAAAAAAAAAAAAAAAAAAAAGAAGTATTCCTTTGTCAAACACTAGATTTCTAAATAGGCAATAATGGTAATAATAAAATCACACTCAGACATAGAGACTATGGGTGATTACAGGAAGTTTTCAAAACTTCCATTACCAGGCCAACATCTCATAAAGAAATATAATACTTTAAATTATCCACATGTTAAATATGTATGAAAAACTTATAAAGAATTTATTATAATAAATATAGTATACATCAACAAACCTTCATTAGCAGACCCTTAACAAAAGATTTTCTGATGCCCCATTATATTGTCAATAAAAATGCAGTAATATCTTTGTAAATAACTTCAACTAACTTCCGTGATATATAGGATTGGGTATATTTTGAGTACTACTAGCTCACTTTGTTACAATGCGCAGTATCTGTTCTCAACCTACTGAAGTACAAAAAGTCAATATCGCCCCCACTGAAGCTCGGACTCACCCCTTTCATGAGAGTTTGTGATTATTATTTTTTAAGTGTTTGTTTAAAAGAATATTGGTATAAAAGTTCACTTATGAGTTTAGTAGCTATGATTTAAATTTAGAGTTCACCTATCAACAATATAAAGTACACCAACAATAGTAAAAAATGTACCCAACAATATCATTATTTGCAACTAGTTTGAAAGTTCATTACACTTAGGATTCACTTTTTAGAACTTATATTACTTAGTTTAAAAAAAAAAAAAAAAAAAAAACTAGAGGTTCACTTTGTACTATTTAAGAGTTTAGTATTTATAGTTTATCATTAGGTTCAATCTTCCAGTTTAGTTTTCAAAATTTATCAACATATATACTTTGTAGTTTTGTTTAATTGCACTTTATATAGTTGTTAATTGCACATTATATAGTTGTTGATAACCATACTTTAAAATTTGTGTTATTTACAAAAATGCTATTGCATTTTTTGAATCTAATTGATTCAAATCCGTTAGATATTTTTAAAAGTACAACTCTTATTAGTTCTTAGTTCTAAAATCTAAACCCTAAGTGCAATGCACTTTCACATTTTTGTAAGTGCAATAATGTTTTAATACTAAATGTGGACTTTATTAATACTAAATATGCATTCTGTAACAACTAAATGTGCATCCCTTAAAAATTTTGAGAAGTGCAAATTTTAGTGTTCAATTTTGTATAGTAAAATTGGTAACACTTTTGAAATTTCACTCTTAATTTTAGTGGGTAAGAAATTGAAAGATAATCACCGCTGATGTCATATCTTGCAAATAAAATACAAATAGAAGCCCAAACATTTTTCCCAAAAGATTGAATTCCCAACTCCAAGCGAAGGTAATTCAGTTGAACACAGAGACTAAACCTTTGCGCACAAGAAGTCCCCTTATTTTGAGAAGTTGTTTTCACACTGTCGCTAGTGAGACTCAATCCCTACTCTTTCTTTCCATATTTCACCTCTGTGACCAACTGAGCTGTCTATGGGAGCTAGAAATCGAAACATTAACATAAGGCATATATGCATGCATCATCGTTCAGACATTCTTCCACAGGGATGACTAAAACGGCAGTACCACTTGCATGAGGCCAAAACTACCCACCCACCATTCTTGTGCTGTTTAATTTGTTTGATGGTAAGTATTAACAGTTTGATTCCGTGAATCGAAGGGAAGAATCCTTATCCATATAGCATCATCATCAAACACCGTACCCAATACAATATCATATCTTTTCTAATCTTCAAATCAATAACTTAATTGTTAAATTGAAGCCCAACCACCAACGTCTTCACAAAAGTTCCCCCGCCCTCTCCATATATATACCATGGTTGCACTTGGTCCTAGACGCTAGTCCGGCGGTAAACTAGCACCTAGGCGGTCTAAGCGGCACTTATTAAAACAAAAAAAAATAGTGCGTGTGTATGGATGTATGTCATATTATATTATATTGGGGGTGTTTGGCAAACGGCTGATAGTTTATAGCTGATAGCTGGTTGGTTTAGCTAGTTGTTAATGGTTGATTGCGTTAACTGGTTTGACCAGCTGGTTGTATTAGCTGGTTATAAAAAACTGTTTGGTAAATTAGCTATTTATTAGTAGCTGATTGAATGTAAAATGACATTTAAGGGTATTATTATTATTATTATTATTATTATTATTATTATTATTATTATTATTATAAAATAACAAACACACCAACCATTTAAAAGTAAATCCCATTGATTTTAAAGGATAAAATAGTCAATATACCCATTGTTCCCAACCAGCTGATACAAAAAGCTACATTCATTAGCTTTTCAATTTTCAGCTTATTGACCCAATAAGCCAAGGCCAATAAGCCATTTACCAAACACTTCAAAATAGCTTATTGGTTGGTCAAAAAGCTAAACTTGATTAAATAAGCTAAAATTTAGCTTATAAGCCAATAACCAAACACCCCCATTATATTGGAATAAGGGCCAAATTGACCACTGAACGTAACGTGAAAAAAACGTGCAATTACATCATTAAACATCGCAAATTCATTCGAATTCACCTGCTAGCCAATTTCCACCCCGGCCTTCTTTCCGGTTGTCCGCTGACAAGGCCGATTACTTGGCAATTTTAACTTAATTCCTTTATTTTTCTTTGTCTCATATTCCACCGTGTAAGCAAACGACGTAGACTAGCGATTGCAAACCCCAAATCAAAATCCCCAAATGTGAAACAAAATCCCAATTCGAAACAAACCCCCAAATAAGAAATTAACATCTTCATTGTTTAGTATTGCTGCAATCAGAAAACCCAAGATAGTACCTGCGTTGTTGGTTCATTAAAGAGCTTTCACTTCGCAGTTTCAACGATCGAAGTTGAGGTAAGATTTTTTGAGTTCAACCATTTCTGAGTTACCAATTTAAGCTTGTATTTGCAATTGCACCTATGGTCAAGTAGGCAGGTGTTTCCAGCTTATTCCTATTTTATATATATATATATATATATATATATATATATATATATATATATATATATATATATATATATATATATATATATATATGTTCCCGGTGGGGTGTTTCCCTACTGTTGTGCGATTGCTTTAGGTACGTAATTTTTTTCTTAAGGTGCGTGAGTGTTGAAACTTGGTGAGTGAACCTAAAGTTTAAGGTGCATGATATGATTGCTTAAGGTGCGTTGTTTTCCTTCTTAAGGTGCGTGATATGCGTGCTTAAGATGGATGAGTTGTTGAAACTTGGTGCGCCATTTCAAAACCTTAGGTGTATGACTTGTGTACTTAAAGGTGCGTGGTTTGTGTATTTAAGGTGCGCGTGGTTTGTATTTTTAAGGTTCTTTGTTTGTGTACTTAAAGATGCGTTATTGTAATGCTTAAGGTGTGTAATTGCACAACCGCACGGGAACCCTTCTCCATACATGAACCCTCTATATATATATATATATATATATATATATATATATATATATAGACACACATACATACTGCACGTGAAATCCCAATAATTTCTCATGCAAGTGTGGGGTCCCCTTCAGCCAGCCCCTCCTTTTGTTCTCATGCCTACTTCCAACTCCCAAGAATCTCTCCTCTCCCCTCTCCTTATTCATCCTCTTTCCTCTCTTCATTATTTTCAAGATTAATACTCCCCCAAAACACATTATTCTTTGAGTTAATAATATTACCATCTTTCCCTCAATAGTTTTGCATAATAATTATATGCACAAGCTTGCTAATTAAGCTCTGCTGAAAATGTCATTGTGGTCATCATCATTTCTTGGTTTTCTTCTTCTGCTTCTTGTGCTTACTACTTCCTGTGATGCTGTTGACAGTTATGGAGAGAAACAGGTAGTTTTTCCGTTGAAAAAACTCCAAAGCAGAACATGGAGGAAAGGGTACAACCTTAACCCAACTTGTTCATCCCAGAAATCAAGTGAGTTTTAGGAAAGAAGAAAATTAAAACCAAAAAAAAAAAACAAAATGATTTTTTTTTTTTTTATACTAGTGGGCATTTGCTTTTTCTTGGGATCTGCTTTGTAATTGCTAGCTAGTCAATAACCTTTATGCTTTGTGTAAACCAACCATTATATTACTTTGTTCTTGTCTGGCTTTAAGATATGAAGCATTTAGGATAGATAATAATGTTAATCTAATCATCTTTCCTGTGATTAAAGTTGTACTCTTGCATTGCATTGCATGCTTAATTTTACTTGATGTCTTTCATAAAAGTCATTTCTTTAATTTGTTAGTTCTGCAGTTTTATACCTCATTCTTTGTTTCTTTCTATGAAAACCAAAATTAGTTCATATTTTGTGTAGAAAGTAGAGATGTTAGCTATGTTTTTAAGGATTGTTGTGTTTTTAGGGAAAGAAAATGGGGCAACCATTTTGGAAATGAAGCACAAGGGCTTGTGTTCTGGGGCAATAAAGAATTGGGAAGAATGGCAGCAGAAAAGCCTGGCAGATGATGAGATTCGGGTTCGATCGATACAATCCCACATCAAGAATTCTATTTCCAGAAAGAAAATTGAGGGGGATTCAGCACAAGCCCAGACACCAATCACTTCTGGTTTAAAACTACAGACTCTAAACTACATTGTGAGCATAAGCATAGGCAGTAGAAACATGACAGTAATTGTTGATACAGGGAGTGATCTGACATGGGTCCAATGCCAGCCTTGCAGATCATGTTATAGTCAACCACAGCCTCTCTTTAACCCCTCACTGTCCCCTTCTTATCTCTCGGTCCCGTGCAATGCGTCGGCCTGTCAGTCTCTGCAGTTTGCGACGGGGAATTTAGGGCTCTGTGGGGGGAACGCGAGCGTGTGTAGCTATTCGGTGAGCTATGGCGATGGATCCTACACGAACGGGGAATTGGGAAGGGACCATTTGGTTCTTGGCACAACTAAAGTTGAGGGTTTTGTGTTTGGGTGTGGGAGGAACAATAAAGGGCTGTTTGGATTAGCCTCAGGGCTGATGGGGCTTGGGAGGAGTGATGTGTCTCTGATTTCTCAGACCAAAGATGTTTTTGGAGGGGTTTTCTCCTACTGCTTACCTTCAACCGAGGCTGATGATTCCGGCTCTCTGGTTTTCGGGGCCAATCCATCGGTTTTCAAGAACACGACGCCCATTTCTTACGCTGCAATGCTTCAGAACCCACAGCTCTACAGCTTCTACACTCTCAACCTCACCGGGACCAGCGTTGGCGGAGTGCAGGTTCAAACCTCCGGCTCTGGCAGCACCAACGGCATCATTCTCGACTCCGGGACTGTCATCACGAGGCTTCCCCCGTCCACCTACAAAGCCGTGAAGGCTGAATTCCTGAAACAGTTCTCGGGCTACCCTGTCGCTCCAGGCTTCTCAATCCTCGACACTTGCTTTGATCTCTCAGCCTACGACGAAGTGAACATTCCCACTGTCAAACTGCACTTTGATGGTGGGGCTGCCGAGCTGAGCGTGGATGCCACCGGGATTTTCTACTTCGCCAGGAGAGACGCTTCTCAGGTCTGTTTGGCCCTGGCAAGCCTCGCCTATGAAGCCGAGATTGGGATTATAGGAAACTATCAGCAGAGGAACACCAGGGTCATCTACGACACGAAAAATTCACACGTCGGGTTTGCAAAAGAGACCTGCAGCTTCATGTAGACCAAACTGGCAAAGTGACTAATTGGCAGAACCAAACAAGCCTTAAGAAGATTCTTGGTATAGAAATATTATCTGCAGTTTTACCTGCTAAAAACTGCAGAATAGATAATGTATGCAAGTTATAATGGCTAAGAATGTTACCACAAAACAATCAAGTGTAATATTCATGTAAAATTGTATGATGCAACTTGGAGATCAATCCAATTGTTTAAAAAAATTTCCTTTTCACTATGACAGTTCATAAACCAGAAAGAACAAATCCAGATATTCCAAAAGTAGTCTGTCTTTCCACCTTCCACAACACAACGTATTCAATTTGAGAAAACGCAATATACAAATGCAAATGGGTAATAAACAAACTGTTGTAGAGACATCAAAAGTCAGAGATGCTACAAAAGGACAAGGTAAAAGACGGTGAATGCTGTTGTACTAGATCAGAAAATATATGATATGCATAGTTTACTCGTAAAAACTGTCATTCCTGCAGGAAAACCAGAACCTCTAATGTAATGGCGTATTCTCTGCAGGCATTAAAAAAAAAACAAAAAAAAAAAAAAAGATACATGGGGTCCACATGGAATGTGTTGGGAACCGAGCTCCCCAATCTTTGAGCAAAAATGGTAAATAAAAGTGGTTAAAGGCTCCAGCTAAAAATGATTCTGTTTGCCCCTCCATATTGCAGCAAGACCAGAGCAAAACATGCCCAGATTTAGTTATATCGGAGAGAATGGAATTTGTACAAGTGGGGCTATCGAGTTGAACCTGAATCAGCGGGCACCAATTTCTTACCGAAGAGTTAGTAGATCTATCTCCGGAGCATAATCTTATGCTTCTCCAGACACTTATAAAACCTCGAAATCTTTTTTTCTTCATGGCATAATAATTGCGGGTCATAGTACAAGTAGGCTACCATTTCCTTTGCTCATTCCTTGGCTAAAGTCTGGTCAACGGTGTTGATAAGTGAGGACATTTCCATATTATCAGTTTTTGCTGAATCTTCACCCTTCTTAGTCGGCAACATTTCGGTTGGGAGGATGGAAGCATTCGGGTCGCTGCTGGGCACCAAAAACAAAAGCCCTATTGGCAGGACTCTCAATAAACTCCTAACCACAACGACTATCCCGAGGTTGTCAAATTGTGTGCGAGTAACATTAAAGACGTGAAGTAAAAAGCCTCCAGCCCAAGACGCCGAGAGCATGCCAACGTGATCAATTGACATAAGCAGAGCAAAAAAGGTTCCTTCTATGCCCGAAGGGCAAAGCTTTGAACTAAGTACAAGAAGAGGCATCCATTTGAGACGCGCAATCATATGAGTGATGGCTGCATCACTCACAGCAACAAAGTAATCGGGGATGCCAAATTTCAAATTTATTCGTGATACCAATATTAAATCCAGCAATCCTGAAGCACCGAACAGCAATTGAGACCAGAAAAGAACACGACGAAACGGGTGGTGCCTAAAAGCGTTGTGATAGAGAAGAACCCCAAGAAGTGAGCCCACCGCGCCAACAGAGGATATGGACCCTACAACTTCCTGCATAAAAAATACTCACTAATGAGTTTACGAGCAGTGACCAAATTAGTAATCCTGTAAAATCATTAGTCAACTTCAGAATCTTCTACACGAACAAATAAAATGAAATCAGCAATCCGAGAAACTTTCAGTTAGCAGATTGAATTTGAATCCAACGAATTCAGAATATCATTCTTGACAAAATTGAGTACCTGAGAGAAGGACGGGCCATCCTTTGCATCAGTGTACCAATAAAACATTCCCTCATGAATGTGCACACTCACTGCAAGAGAAATATACATGTACAAGCATGGTCTCCAAATAGTCTTGCATTTCAGTGCCATCACCATAGCCTTACCAGCATCAGCAAACTTGTGGCTAACCTGATTTTCATTAATAATTTGAGAGCTTATTATTAAAGAGTATAGGCAAGAGTCTCCTGTACATCCTAATAGGTTAGGAACAGAAAACTCACTCTTCTGTAGGTCCCAGAAGGCGTAAACTTTTCTCGTATCATGATTCCTACCAAAACAACTAGAGAAGGTGGCATACTCAGAATTCCAAACACTCCCTGCCAGAGTTGAGCAAAGAAAGGACTTGTCATGATTTGATTAAAAATATAATCTAGGCTGGGCTATTTATCAATTATATCCAGCAAGAAATAGTCTTTTGTAGTTATGTACAACAAAAACTTTGAAATAATTTAGTTGGGTGTCACCAGCATAAACAGATTCTATCTAAAGAATTGATAAAAGTCTTTTTTTACATATTTAGTGGCATACTCTTGCATGCACTGCATATCTTTGTTATTGTCCACTTCCATAAGGATTTAATTAGCTCAAGCCTAAACAATCCATTTCCAACAATGTACTCTGTACTATAGTACTTTTTTTGTCTAGTGCAAATCTTTTTTTTTTTTGGTGGAAATCTAGTGCAAATCTTTATAAGGATGATTAGTGTTATGAAAGTAAAGAGAGGATTTCTGAATATGCTGTCATATATTGTCATATACTGTCATCTAGAAAAGAGAATACAAAGCCCTATAAATAGGTGCTAGAAGACTACGAATAGGAAACAAGTTTCCATATGCCTACTTACCTAAATCCCTAAGACTGCCTAATCTACAGAAATTCCATATACCAAATATATATTCGATAACAATTAGAAAACTTCTGACTAAAAATATTTGGTCAAACAGAGTATAGCAAAAGTGAAACAGAAAAGTAGACAACTCAGAAATAGGTACAGCAAAAGAACTACATTACCTTTGATCCAATTAGATGAACTAAAAAGCCACTGATCATATACCCAATTAGTTGTCCTACTGAAGAGCTCCCTCCGCATAAGCTTTGCATGTCACCAGCTAGAGACGGATGGCTTATGCTGTTCTCTGTTACACAGGCATCAATAATCACATCTGCTATTGCAACCCCAGCACTGCCAGCCATTAAGCATAACAAAGCAAGTTCGATCCGTAACTGGTTCATCGACAGGGTAAGCATGGCAATGACACTGAGGGAACCTAAGGAGCAAAAGGAGGTCAATGAACAGGATAATCTTTTACATGTTACTCCATATTCGTGTATTTGTCCCCATTTGGAGGATATAGAATTCTGATGTTAGTGCCCGTTTAGTTACAGCAATTGCTCTCCATTTTCCACCAACTACCAGTCTACCCACCAGTGGTGATGTCATTGATGGTGCATCTTCACCAAGGGCGGAGATGGTGGTAGTGAATGGAGGTGAGTGGTGGTAGTGAATGGAGGTGAGTGGTGGTAGATGAAGACAGGCAATGGTACCATGTGGTGGTGGTGATATGCAGGTAGCGGACGGTGACAGTGCATGTGTTTTGGCATTAGAAAAAAATAGATGGGAAATAACTTTCCATTTACTTGAGGAAATTTGGAAAACACCTTTATTGCTATGTTGGACAACAGGTTTTCCAATTCAGAAAACATTTCATTTTGAACACAGAACTTTGTTTTTAAGTTATCAAGAAAACTGGATAATTTCCCATTACTCAAAATGACCTTAAGATCTTCATACAAGCAACACTTCTACATCTATGATAATTACACCAGGTATAAATAAAATAAAATAAAATAAAATAAAATAAAAGAATTTGAATTCACACAACAAAATCATCACTCTAGCTAATAGATTGGTTTTTGTTGAGGATAAATATAAGATAAGAAATGTATAAAAATTCTATACTCAGTTACTAATAGCTTAAGCTTTTAGTTGAAATAAACATTTCTGGTTATTAATGCCACATCCTTTCTATGACTTACTCCATTTAACTTACACTTCAGCATAGAAACGGGTGTAAGTGGATTCTTATTTCCTAATGCAATAATTATGAGTAAAACTCAACAAAGAAAATGAAGGTGATCATGATAGCCTAGCATAAAAGATTAAAAAATCATTCCACTTTACATAAACTCATTAAGAAAGCCAAAGATGAAACATGTGATTTCATGTTAGCCTAGCATAATGCAACAATTCACATCTTCTTAGTTTCTTTGGTAAAACATGTGAATTGGAACAGGCTATTCTCATTTTTATTTCTGATAGAAGCACATAATACCATTTTGAATTCCAATAAATGGAAATGCATATTTTCTTAAATTTACACCTAATCATTTGCAACATTTCCAGAAAGAGATTAACCACACAATTAACTGCTAATGAACAAATTGGAACAAATTGAAAGGGAAAAAAAAATTATTCCATACCAGCAAGAATGAAGTAAGGCCTTCTTCTATATCCAGCAATGGGAAGAATATCAGTAAGCAGACCCCAGAGAGGCTTAACAATCCAAGGCAGAGATATAATCCCAGTAAAAATCTGAGCTTCAGAGGGCTGTAACTTCTGCTCATCCTTCATATAGTACTGTATACTAATCCTACTCAAACCCAAACTCAACCCTTGATTGATTCCATACACAATCACCACAGACAAAACAAAGCTCCAATGCAGAACATCACTCAGCTTCCTAAACCAATCAAACGGCCTCCACCTCCAAGTCAAATTCATCATTCCATCATTTGACTTCCTCTCCTTCTGGGATTGACCCTCAAGGAGAAAGGCCTCGTCTTGCCCCATTATTCCGCGGTTTCTGTTCAAGAATTGATGGAATTTTAAAGACCCGGATCAGGAAATGGGACTAATTGAGGAAACTAAACAGAACCCATCGAGATTGATGTGTTATGGAGATTAGAAACGAGGAAAGCGAGGGACCCGGAAATCAAGGTAGTTGGCTGCTTTGACTAACGTTATTGACTTCTCTTCATCGTTGATTCGTTGCAGCATTGCTTAGGTAGCGTGGTAGATTGGTACCCGGATGGCCTGGTAGGTAGGCAGGCAGACAGGCATCGATTTGGGATAAGCCTTATTTAAAATCTCACACTGGAATAAATAAATACTCCGTATTTTCATAAATAAAACAAGAAAAAATGTCATTTTTTATCCTATAATTATTAAAGTATTTTTTAATTTTGATTCACGAGTTTAAAAATTGTTAATTTTAATCTATAATAACTATTCAAATTTTGTCAATTTCAATCCATTCAGTCAAATTGTCGGTGAAAAGTAGCCAAAAGTTTGTAATGGGTTTATTATTGTTGAAATGATGAGGGTAAATTTGTCTTTTTAAAATTATGCAAAATGGAAAATTGATAAAAGGGAATTTAAATTAATTAAAGAGTTAGTTTCATTTTTTGTTCTAGATTTAGAAATGACAGTCCACTTTTAGTCCTTTTTTATCTAAACATTCACTTTTGGTTCTAGTATTATTGTGACATGTTTGAAAGTTTAATTGCACTTTTTAAAAATTTAGGGTCTAATTGATTTTTGGTGTAAAGTTTAGGGGCTTATTTAACCATTTTTCCAGTCAAATAAGGACACACCCCAGGAGGCTTACATACTTACATCTAGAAAAATTGGACAGATCAGATCTAATAGAGAATATACTAGTATGATAAGGCATATCTGTAGGACAACGGTCATATTCGATCACCCCCGCTATTAACCTTACCTCCCGACCTGACTCTGTGATCTCGATGCACACCCAGTTAATTCCTTTACATATTTATGTCGCATCGACCACTTTGGATCAAACTCGACTGGGAAGCCTTTTAGCTTAACTGGTTGTAGAGTCTCTTTCTTTGTAACTATCTTAGAGGTACTCCCAAAGTGAAGCGATTAGTCATATCACGTCTCCTCACTTCCCATAACCTTTTTGGCCCTGGTTAAACACTTGGCACAACAATTATGACTGCCCAACTGGCACCCAACACATGTAAGACATGCTGATAACTCAACATATTCGCCTCACATCGCCTATAAAAAGAGCATTAATTGCTAGTTGAGGAGATTTTTGGCCCTTATCCACTTTAACTAGTTGACCAGTAGAATGGTTCAAAACACTTGGGCTAGAGTCTCGGTAGTTTTGCGAAGTTGGCAAGACAATTTACTCGTCAGTTTGCAACCTCCAACTTGGCCCAGAGGCATTGCACCCATTTAAATGGAGTCCGGTAGAGGGATGGAGAACCGCTATCACAATACTTGGCTTGGTGGAAGAACGAGGTTAGTGAAGTCAAACCTATGAGCGACAAGACTGCCATTAGTGTGTTCCACTCTTCATTAAGGGTGGGATACCTCTATTAGAACATGATACTGAACCCTCTTAAAACGTATGAAAAATCCATGCATCGAGCCAGTGATTATGCCAATGCCAAAGAGGCTACTCAAGACTAACAATGGAAAGAGGAAGGTTCATGCGATAAAGATCGCCAACTGGATGCCAAGTAGGGTGATCGATTGCCTAGAGGTTGAGACCTACCACCTGTTCTGTTTACCCATCTCAACCTGCCTTTAGTTGAGGTTTCGGATTATGCCCAGACATGCAACCTTGTGCAACAGCCCAAATTGGCACGTGATGGGGAAGATAAGACAAAGAATTACGCATTCCACCGAGTTAGATGATATGATACAAAGAATGCCATACATTTCACAAGGCAATAAAGAAATTGATCCTGGTCGGAGAGCTCTCCCAAATCGTCAAGAAAGATAAGGATAAAAAGTCTTGGAAGGAAATATTCAAGAAGGGAAGCAGAATCTAAGGCAAAAGAGCTCGGCCCCAACAATGATCGACCGACTCCTTCGACCGGCAAACAAGTGATACATGTAATATTCCATGGTCCCAAAGGAGGCAATACCCCGAACCAACATTGCCAATAGTTTCGAGAGCTCCATGTCTATCTTATACACTCGGAGCCAAAAGAGAAGCGAAGGAGGATCGAAGTGATCGTCTTTATTAGGACTCTACATAATAGAGTCATACTATAAGTCTCAGTCCTAGTTTACTTATGATTCTCAGTCCTAGTTTACTTATGATTCTCTTGTATATATACTCTTGTATTCCTACAGTTATATTCAGTGAACTCTAATACAAACATAATTGTTCTCATCTGGTATCAGTCGCTAGGGTTTCGTTCTTGTTCCCATGGCTACGAATGACGGCTCTGCCTCTGAGCGGACCGTTTCAGATGTTGCTGTGAGTTCTGCGGCGCCGGCTCCCGTGTCGTCGCTCTCTTCTGCTCATCACTACATTAGCATCAAACTCAACCACCGCAATTTTTTTGTTTTGGCGTACTCAGGTTCTCCCGTTTCTACGTGGCCATGATCTCATTGATCTTGTTGATCGATCGTGTCCTTGCCCGGAGGAGTTCCTCCCTGCCGTGTCTGCTGCTACCTCGTCCGCTACTGCTGCCCGCGTTCGGAATCCGGCGTTTGTTGCGTGGTCTCGCCGTGATCAAGGGTTGCTGTCTCTCCTGGTTTCTTCGCTGTCCGAGGAGGTGCTCTCCATCGCCGTCGGCTGTCGGACATCGAAGGAGTTGGGGGATGCCATTGAGCAGTCCCTCGCTTCCGCCTCTCAATCCCGCCAACTTCACTTGCTTAGCCAACTCCATGGTCTCCAGCAAGGAGATTCGTCGACGGCAGAGTATCTCGGGCGAGCTCGGCTCCCGTGTCGTCGCTCTCTTCTGCTCATCACTACATTAGCATCAAACTCAACCACCGCAATTTTTTTGTTTTGGCGTACTCAGGTTCTCTCGTTTCTACGTGGCCATGATCTCATTGATCTTGTTGATGGATCGTGTCCTTGCCCGGAGGAGTTCCTCCCTGCCGTGTCTGCTGCTACCTCGTCCGCTACTGCTGCCCGCGTTCGGAATCCGGCGTTTGTTGCGTGGTCTCGCCGTGATCAAGGGTTGCTGTCTCTCCTGGTTTCTTCGCTGTCCGAGGAGGTGCTCTCCATCGCCGTCGGCTGTCGGACATCGAAGGAGTTGTGGGATGCCATTGAGCAGTCCCTCGCTTCCGCCTCTCAATCCCGCCAACTTCACTTGCTTAGCCAACTCCATGGTCTCCAGCAAGGAGATTCGTCGACGGCAGAGTATCTCGGGCGAGCTCGGCTCCCGTGTCGTCGCTCTCTTCTGCTCATCACTACATTAGCATCAAACTCAACCACCGCAATTTTTTTGTTTTGGCGTACTCAGGTTCTCTCGTTTCTACGTGGCCATGATCTCATTGATCTTGTTGATGGATCGTGTCCTTGCCCGGAGGAGTTCCTCCCTGCCGTGTCTGCTGCTACCTCGTCCGCTACTGCTGCCCGCGTTCGGAATCCGGCGTTTGTTGCGTGGTCTCGCCGTGATCAAGGGTTGCTGTCTCTCCTGGTTTCTTCGCTGTCCGAGGAGGTGCTCTCCATCGCCGTCGGCTGTCGGACATCGAAGGAGTTGTGGGATGCCATTGAGCAGTCCCTCGCTTCCGCCTCTCAATCCCGCCAACTTCACTTGCTTAGCCAACTCCATGGTCTCCGGCAAGGAGATTCGTCGACGGCAGAGTATCTCGGGCGAGCTCGGCTTATTGTTGAAGATTTAGCTCTCGCCGGCCGGAAGGTAACGCTGGAAGAACAGAACCTGTACGTGTTCCGCGGCCTTCGACCGGAGTTCAAGGGTGTCACCTCTTCGCTGGCGGTTCGAGGACATCCGGTGACGCTCCTTGAGCTTGCTGACTTGCTGGGCGCGCAAGACTTCATCGCTGGTGATGATTACGCATTGCCTGGAGGTGCTGCACCGGCGGCTTTCGCTGCTTAGGGAGGTCGCCAGTCGCGTGGTCGTGGAGGAGGCCGTTCGGCTGGCGGAGCACCGTTCGGTCGTGCTGGTTCTAGTTCTGCTCGCGGTTGCGGAGGTTCTGCATGGCGCGGCGGCGGCGGCGGTTCTGGTCNTGCACCGGCGGCTTTCGCTGCTCAGGGAGGTCGCCAGTCGCGTGGTCGTGGAGGAGGCCGTTCGGCTGGCGGAGCACCGTTCGGTCGTGCTGGTTCTAGTTCTGCTCGCGGTCGCGGAGGTTCTGCATGGCGCGGCGGCGGCGGTTCTGGTCGGCAGTCACGTGGCGGTGGGAGAGGCCGTGGCAGAGGCTCTTCCATCCAGTGTCAAATTTGCGGTTCATTTGGTCACTCGGCTTTGTCTTGTTACAAGTTGCCTTATGTTGTTTCTCCGCAAGCGAATTTTATTCATCAGGGTGATTCGGCGAATAACGTGACTGCTCATACCTGGTTGCCTGATACTGGTGCAACACATCATACCACACCTGATATAGCTGCCCTCTCTACTTCTGAAGAATATGGTGGTAACGACACTTTACGTGTTGGTGACGGTACGCCTTTACTTATTAGTAACGTGGGTCATGCTTCTATTTCTACGCCTTCTAGGTCTCTTAAGTTGTCTCATATTTTACATGTTCCCCGTCTTTCTGCCTCTTTATTATCCGTTCAGCGCTTTGCGTCGGATAATCAGGTGTTTTTTGAGTTTCACCCTTCCTTCTTTGTTGTGAAGGATATTCGGACCAAGGAAATTCTTTTGCGGGGCAATAGTTCCGGTGGGCTCTATACCTTGCCGGTTCCTTCTAGTTCACCTTCCGCGTTTATTTCTGCTCGTGCTTCGGCGTCTACGTGGCATGATCGTTTGGGTCATCCGCATCAGCGTGTTTTACATCGAGTCTTGGAGTCTTGTTCTGTTAGTGAGTCGAATAAAACTTCTCATACTGTGTGTTCTGCGTGTCAAATGGGTAAATCTGCACGTTTCCCATTGCCACGTATTGTCTCTGTTAGTTCGAATGTGCTAGATTTAGTTTATACGGACATTTGGGGCCCTGCTCCTGTACTCTCTTCTGAGGGTTATCGTTATTTTGTTTTATTTGTGGATGACTTTTCTCGTTATACTTGGTATTTTCCTATGAAATTAAAGTCAGATATATATTCTGTTTTTGAGCGTTTTCGATGTTTAGTTGAACGTGTCTTCAATCGTAAAATCAAAGCTGTTCAATCTGATTTAGGGGCTGAGTATAAAAAGTTACATTCTGTTTTTGTTCAGCTTGGTATTAGTCACAGGCAATCTTGTGCGTACACACACGAACAGAATGGTCGTGTGGAACGGAAGCACAGGCATGTGGTTGAAACCGGGCTAGCACTTATGGCTCGTGCCTCTGTGCCGTCTCGATTCTGGCATTTTGCTTTTGAGGCTGCTGTTTTCCTTATTAAC
>NC_044926.1:8229771-8278860 GCF_003576645.1 Ipomoea triloba | reverse complement strand
AATACTCCGTATTTTCATAAATAAAACAAGAAAAATGTCATTTTTTATCCTATAATTATTAAAGTATTTTTTAATTTTGATTCACGAGTTTAAAAATTGTTAATTTTAATCTATAATAACTATTCAAATTTTGTCAATTTCAATCCATTCAGTCAAATTGTCGGTGAAAAGTAGCCAAAAGTTTGTAATGGGTTTATTATTGTTGAAATGATGAGGGTAAATTTGTCTTTTTTAAATTATGCAAAATGGAAAATTGATAAAAGGGAATTTAAATTAATTAAAGAGTTAGTTTCATTTTTTGTTCTAGATTAGAAATGACAGTCCACTTTTAGTCCTTTTTTATCTAAACATTCACTTTTGGTCTAGTATTATTGTGACATGTTTGAAAGTTTAATTGCACTTTTTTAAAATTTAGGGTCTAATTGATTTTTGGTGTAAAGTTTAGGGGCTTATTTAACCATTTTTCCAGTCAAATAAGGACACACCCCAGGAGGCTTACATACTTACATCTAGAAAATTGGACAGATCAGATCTAATAGAGAAATACTAGTATGATAAGGCATATCTGTAGGACAACGGTCATATTCGATCACCCCCGCTATTAACCTTACCTCCCGACCTGACTCTGTGATCTCGATGCACACCCAGTTAATTCCTTTACATATTTATGTCGCATCGACCACTTTGGATCAAACTCGACTGGGAAGCCTTTTAGCTTAACTGTTGTAGAGTCTCTTTCTTTGTAACTATCTTAGAGGTACTCCCAAAGTGAAGCGATTAGTCATATCACGTCT
This sequence comes from Ipomoea triloba, assembly GCF_003576645.1. NCBI lineage: Eukaryota > Viridiplantae > Streptophyta > Magnoliopsida > Solanales > Convolvulaceae > Ipomoea > Ipomoea triloba. Next base: position 8,278,066 of record NC_044926.1, on the reverse strand, counting down.
CCTCACTTCCCATAACCTTTTTGGCCCTGGTTAAACACTTGGCACAACAATTATGACTGCCCAACTGGCACCCAACACATGTAAGACATGCTGATAACTCAACATATTCGCCTCACATCGCCTATAAAAAGAGCATTAATTGCTAGTTGAGGAGATTTTTGGCCCTTATCCACTTTAACTAGTTGACCAGTAGAATGGTTCAAAACACTTGGGCTAGAGTCTCGGTAGTTTTGCGAAGTTGGCAAGACAATTTACTCGTCAGTTTTGCAACCTCCAACTTGGCCCAGAGGCATTGCACCCATTTAAATGGAGTCCGGTAGAGGGATGGAGAACCGCTATCACAATACTTGGCTTGGTGAAAGAACGAGGTTAGTGAAGTCAAACCTATGAGCGACAAGACTGCCATTAGTTGTGTTCCACTCTTCATTAAGGGTGGGATACCTCTATTAGAACATGATACTGAACCTCTTAAAACGTATGAAAAATCCATGCATCGAGCCAGTGATTATGCCAATGCCAAAGAGGCTACTCAAGACTAACAATGGAAAGAGGAAGGTTCATGCGATAAAGATCGCCAACTGGATGCCAAGTAGGGTGATCGATTGCCTAGAGGTTGAGACCTACCACCTGTTCTGTTTACCCATCTCAACCTGCCTTTAGTTGAGGTTTCGGATTATGCCCAGACATGCAACCTTGTGCAACAGCCCAAATTGGCACGTGATGGGGAAGATAAGACAAAGAATTACGCATTCCACCGAGTTAGATGATATGATACAAAGAATGCCATACATTTCACAAGGCAATAAAGAAATTGATCCTGGTCGGAGAGCTCTCCCAAATCGTCAAGAAAGATAAGGATAAAAAGTCTTGGAAGGAAATATTCAAGAAGGGAAGCAGAATCTAAGGCAAAAGAGCTCGCCAACAATGATCGACCGACTCCTTCGACCGGCAAACAAGTGATACATGTAATATTCCATGGTCCCAAAGGAGGCAATACCCCGAACCAACATTGCCAATAGTTTCGAGAGCTCCATGTCTATCTTATACACTCGGAGCCAAAAGAGAAGCGAAGGAGGATCGAAGTGATCGTCTTTATTAGGACTCTACATAATAGAGTCATACTATAAGTCTCAGTCCTAGTTTACTTATGATTCTCAGTCCTAGTTTACTTATGATTCTCTTGTATATATACTCTTGTATTCCTACAGTTATATTCAGTGAACTCTAATACAAACATAATTGTTCTCATCTGGTATCAGTCGCTAGGGTTTCGTTCTTGTTCCCATGGCTACGAATGACGGCTCTGCCTCTGAGCGGACCGTTTCAGATGTTGCTGTGAGTTCTGCGGCGCCGGCTCCCGTGTCGTCGCTCTCTTCTGCTCATCACTACATTAGCATCAAACTCAACCACCGCAATTTTTTTGTTTTGGCGTACTCAGGTTCTCCCGTTTCTACGTGGCCATGATCTCATTGATCTTGTTGATGGATCGTGTCCTTGCCCGGAGGAGTTCCTCCCTGCCGTGTCTGCTGCTACCTCGTCCGCTGCTGCTGCCCGCGTTCGGAATCCGGCGTTTGTTGCGTGGTCTCGCCGTGATCAAGGTTGCTGTCTCTCCTGGTTTCTTCGCTGTCCGAGGAGGTGCTCTCCATCGCCGTCGGCTGTCGGACATCGAAGGAGTTGTGGGATGCCATTGAGCAGTCCCTCGCTTCCGCCTCTCAATCCCGCCAACTTCACTTGCTTAGCCAACTCCATGGTCTCCAGCTCGTCGACCAGAGCGGGGAGTCGGCTCCGTGTCGTCGCTCTCTTCTGCTCATCACTACATTAGCATCAAACTCAACCACCGCAATTTTTTGTTTTGGCGTACTCAGGTTCTCCCGTTTCTACGTGGCCATGATCTCATTGATCTTGTTGATGGATCGTGTCCTTGCCCGGAGGAGTTCCTCCCTGCCGTGTCTGCTGCTACCTCGTCCGCTGCTGCTGCCCGCGTTCGGAATCCGGCGTTTGTTGCGTGGTCTCGCCGTGATCAAGGGTTGCTGTCTCTCCTGGTTTCTTCGCTGTCCGAGGAGGTGCTCTCCATCGCCGTCGGCTGTCGGACATCGAAGGAGTTGTGGGATGCCATTGAGCAGTCCCTCGCTTCCGCCTCTCAATCCCGCCAACTTCACTTGCTTAGCCAACTCCATGGTCTCCGGCAAGGAGATTCGTCGACGGCAGAGTATCTCGGGCGAGCTCGGCTTATTGTTGAAGATTTAGCTCTCGCCGGCCGGAAGGTAACGCTGGAAGAACAGAACCTGTACGTGTTCCGCGGCCTTCGACCGGAGTTCAAGGGTGTCACCTCTTCGCTGGCGGTTCGAGGACATCCGGTGACGCTCCTTGAGCTTGCTGACTTGCTGGGCGCGCAAGACTTCATCGCGGTGATGATTACGCATTGCCTGGAGGTGCTGCACCGGCGGCTTTCGCTGCTCAGGGAGGTCGCCAGTCGCGTGGTCGTGGAGGAGGCCGTTCGGCTGGCGGAGCACCGTTCGGTCGTGCTGGTTCTAGTTCTGCTCGCGGTCGCGGAGGTTCAGGCGCGGCGGTTCTGGTCGGCAGTCACGTGGCGGTGGGAGAGGCCGTGGCAGAGGCTCTTCCATCCAGTGTCAAATTTGCGGTTCATTTGGTCACTCGGCTTTGTCTTGTTACAAGTTGCCTTATGTTGTTTCTCCGCAAGCGAATTTTATTCATCAGGGTGATTCGGCGAATAACGTGACTGCTCATACCTGGTTGCCTGACACTGGTGCAACACATCATGCCACACCTGATATAGCTGCCTCTCTACTACTGGTACGTACGGTAACGTACGCCTTTACTTATTAGTAACGTGGGTCTTCTATTTCTACGCCTTCTAGGTCTCTTAAGTTGTCTCATATTTTACATGTTCCCCGTCTTTCTGCCTCTTTATTATCCGTTCAGCGCTTTGCGTCGGATAATCAGGTGTTTTTTGAGTTTCCTTCCTTTGTTGTGAAGGATATTCGGACCAAGGAAATTCTTTTGCGGGGCAATAGTTCCGGTGGGTCTATACCTTGCCGGTTCCGCGTTTATTTCTGCTCGTGCTTCGGCGTCTACGTGGCATGATCGTTTGGGTCATCCGCATCAGCGTGTTTTACATCGAGTCTTGGAGTCTTGTTCTGTTAGTGAGTCGAATAAAACTCATACTGTGTGCGTGTGGTAAATCTGCACGTTGCCATCTGTTAGTTCGAATGTGCTAGATTTAGTTTATACGGACATTTTGCTCCTGTACTCTCTTCTGAGGGTTATCGTTATTTTGTTTTATTTGTGGATGACTTTTCTCGTTATACTTGGTATTTTCCTATGAAATTAAAGTCAGATATATCTTTTTTTGAGCGTTTTCGATGTTTAGTTGAACGTCAATCGTAAAATCAAAGCTGTTCAATTCAATCTGATTTAGGGGCTGAGTATAAAAAGTTACATTCTGTTTTTGTTCAGCTTGGTATTAGTCACAGGCAATCTTGTGCGTACACACACGAACAGAATGGTCGTGTGGAACGGAAGCACAGGCATGTGGTTGAAACCGGGCTAGCACTTATGGCTCGTGCCTCTGTGCCGTCTCGGTTCTGGCATTTTGCTTTTGAGGCTGCTGTTTTCCTTATTAACAAAATGCCCTCGCATACTCTCCATAACTCTAGTCCTCATGTCTTAGTGCACAGATCTCAACCATCATATTCCTTTCTTCGTGTCTTTGGCTGTCTGTGCTATCCGCACTTACGGCCATATAATCGTCATAAACTGTCTTACAGGTCTTCTCCATGTGTCTTTCTGGGCTATCCTGATTCGTTTCGGGGTTATAGGTGCATGGACCTGCGTACTAATAAATTTTTTGTGTGCCGTCATGTGCGGTTTGATGAAGCTGTGTTTCCTTTTGGTGCTAAGTCTGTTTTGCAGGCTCCATCAGAATCTATTGCACGACCTTGGGCTGAATCTGTTTTTCATCCTGTGGCTGATCCATCTGTGGTAGCTCCCTCGCCTCCTGCTGATGTGGCTCAGAAGAGGCCTCGTGGTCGGCCACGTGGTCGTACTGTGCGTCCCACGGAGAGGTCTCACTCCATGGCCACTAGGAGTCGGTCTGTGGCTTCGGTTGCGGGTTTGACTGTGCAAGTTTCCTCTGTTGATCCTACTTGTTATACTCAGGCAGTCAAACACTCTGAATGGAGGGAGGCAATGGATCAGGAGTTCAATGCCTTGTTGCAGAATCAGACATGGTGCTTGGTTCCTCCCACTGCGTCTATGAATATTATTGGCTGCAAGTGGGTGTTTCGCACGAAAAGGAAGGCTGATGGATCTGTTGAGCGCTACAAGGCCAGGTTCGTGGCTAAAGGGTTTAATCAGGTCCCGGGTCAAGATTTCTTTGACACTTTCAGCCCGGTGGTTAAACCTACTACAGTCAGGTTGTTGCTCTCTCTTGCTCTTTCTTCTGGTTGGCTAGTCAGGCAATTGGATGTGCATAATGCATTCCTTAATGGTAATCTTACAGAAACTGTTTACATGCGTCAGCCTCCGGGGTATGTTGATTCTCAGCACCCTGATCATGTTTGCTTGTTGAAACGCTCCCTGTATGGTTTGAAGCAGGCTCCCCGGGCTTGGTTCACTCGTTTGCACACTTTTCTGTTATCTGCTGGTTTTAATGCCTCTAAAACTGATGTTTCGTTATTTTATTATTCTCGTGGATCGGCTACTGTTTACCTGCTTGTTTATGTGGATGATATTCTTGTTATGAGCAATGAGCATGGTGCATTGGAGGCTTTGCTCTACAAGCTCTCTAGTACTTTCAAGATTAGAGATCTTGGTGAGCCTGGGTTTTTCCTTGGGATTGAAACAGTCAAGTGTGCAGATGGAGTGTTGCTTTCTCAGCGCAGGTATATGACTGACATACTTAAACGAGCTGGTATGACAGACTGCAAACCTGTGTCTACACCTACTACGACTTCAAAGACAATATCTACCTGTACAGATCCATATGATGATCCCACGCAATACCGAAGCATTGCAGGTGCACTACAGTACCTAACTATCACGAGACCAGATTTATCCTTTGCAGTTAATCTGCTTTGTCAGCACATGCATGCTCCAACCACTGCACACTGGGAACAACTGAAACGTGTGTTAAGGTATGTTAAAGGTACTATGTCTTTGGGTCTGCGATTGAGAAAGTCAAGTTCAGGTGAGCTTCATGCATTCTCGGATTCTGACTGGGCTGGTTGTCCTACGGATAGAAAGTCTACTAGTGGGCATGCTGTGTTTCTTGGAACCAATCTAGTGTCCTGGGTATGCAAGAAACAAAGGACTGTTGCTCGATCTTCTACTGAAGCAGAGTACAAGGCTCTTGCAGATGTATGTGCTGAAGTTCTGTGGATCCTCTCTTTGCTGCGAGAAATAGGAATTTCACCTCTTCCAGTGCCCAAACTTTGGTGTGACAATCTTGGAGCTACTTATATGTGTGCTAATCCTATTTTTCATGCTCGCACAAAGCATGTCGAAATTGATTATCACTTTGTGAGAGACAGAGTGGCTGCAGGAGACATTCAGGTGCACTTTATTTCTACTAAGGATCAGCTAGCTGATATTTTCACCAAGTCACTCGCAGGTCCCCGGTTCTGCTTTTTACGTGACAAGCTACAGGTTACTTCCGTACCATCCGCTTGAGGGGGAGTATTAGGACTCTACATAATAGAGTCATACTATAAGTCTCAGTCCTAGTTTACTTATGATTCTCAGTCCTAGTTTACTTATGATTCTCTTGTATATATACTCTTGTATTCCTACAGTTATATTCAGTGAACTCTAATACAAACATAATTGTTCTCATCGTCTTTACTCTTTACAAATGATGACCTCCCAACTATGGACTATAAACCTATAAAGCTAATTTAGAAAGAAAAAATAACTTAAATGAGTCGATATATAATTCTTAATATTTTTTTTGGGCTTTATATTGGACCAAACTTAAATTTTTATTTATTGGATTTGACCAAGCCCAGTCTAAAATCTAATCAAACGTGGCTAACCTGATCCAAAAATAAACAGGTCAATGCAGGCCAACCCAAGCCCATCAGTTTGACACCTTCTCGAAAATTACAATTGTTATATCATGGACCCTTACATTGTGTAAACATATTATATGCTTTCAGTTAATAGATATGTGTATGTAAATAAGTTAAAGACACATATTATGTTGACTACAAACACATAATATGCTAAAAGCTTATTTACAAACATATAACCTATTAACTGAATGCACATAATAGCTGTCAAAAAAAAAAAAAAAAAACTGAATGCACATAATATATTAATTGCAACACAATATAAATGTCATTTTGAATCATGGTCCACAATGTAAGGTTAACTCTAATCTATGGTATAATTTGACCGAAAGTCACAACCATATATATTCACATAGAAATAAAACAATACCACGTCAACATGGTCAAGAAAATTTTGCTTCAATTGCACCGAAAAACATATACGTCAGAAACAGTGTCCATGCACTAACATGTACAACCAAAACTACCAACCTTAACAAGCCTCAGATAACCCAAAATGATTTGGGAGTACTACATCGAGCTGTAACTCTGTAAGCCTTTCAAAGAATATTAAAAAAAAAAAACAACGGTAAGTGAATCCACAAGATTAGACAGCCATCACCATGCTAGAACTTCAAATCTTCAATTTCCCTTTTGCCAGAGCAGCTCCTCCGCTTTTCAAAAGACAAGCTGCTTTCTCAGTGCCCTTCAACCCGAAGCAGGAGCTACTCTCGCCAAGAGTGATGGCGAAGTAGAGATAGATGGTGCAAAGAATAGCTAGCAAGCTCATAGAAGTTAGAAGGAACCGGTGGCGTTGAAGCATTGCCAACCAGCTGCTCCCTAATTCATCGCCTCGGGCATATAATTTTTTATACGACGGTGAGACTGAAAACACAGTCTGTGACCTCCTGTGAGGTGAGGATAGTTTGTCGTCAAGAGACATAGGTTCTGCCGGAATTTGCACTATCAGCCACGATTCCTGCACCATCATCAATCAACTTATTAGTAAGTAGAAGAGCCAAAAAGAAATTTGAACAATACGCTTACATTCTTGCACGCGCACTCACAAACATATACATAGCATTATAGAGAGCTCCAAGAACAAGCTGAAATGTGTATCTCTACATTTTATACATTGTGCACATACATATGCATCCTACTGCTAGCATTCATCCCAAGGTGCCCCAGCTTAGCAGCAAGATTATATTAGTTTGAAGGAGCAAATAACTGCAACATAAACAGTCATGCCACAAAGCAAACAGATTGAAATGTTTTTTTTTTTGTGTACCCAGGGTTCCCCCGGTTCGACAAAGTGACTAATCCCCTTGCTGAATTGTAGGCACTTCTAATGGGTGAGACAGCTGGCCTGCTCAATACCCAAAGCCAATGATCGAACACTCAACATTTGGTTAAATATGGATGAGTCCCTTCCACTCAACCACACCCCCCAAGTTAAACAGATTGAAATGTTGAATCACAAAACCAGCAGAGAAAACATAGAGAATGAAAAATTGAAGAATTAAAGTAAACGCAGCCATATGGTTAACAAAAATAGTACAAAGGTGTCCAGACAGGGTACACATGGAGATTGCAAGGTGCCCAATTTCAATTAGCTAGCTAGATCACCATAGAACTCCAGAGTCTGAAGAGATAGTCTAAGAAAATTGATGTGCTAAGTAACAACACCAGACTATATTGACACCAAAAGTTCTTCTCAAGTTAAATGAAAAATATTCACCATTATATGACCACTTAGAGTCCTCACCCAATCATATCCCAATTTGCAGCCTTCTGTTTAAACCTATTTATAAATTCATTAATAGCTCTGAGCAGCAAACGATATAAGGTCTGTCACCCCTCACACAATCAGGCATTGTTGTTGTATACATGATAAAGTGTACTACACTACAACATTGAGGATATAATAATCACACAAAAAACTCAAATTTTATCATACGTTAAAGTTCCTTTCTAGTTTAATCTTGACCAGAAACCTCGTGATACCAACCTTCCTTTCACCGTAAACCTCGTGATACCAACCTTCCTTTCACCGTAAACCTCGTGATACCAACCTTCCTTTCACCGTTTCATTCGTTCAATAAAAAAAGCAGGCATCGGATAATAAGGTCTGTCACCCCCAACAATCAGGCTTTTATTCATTTATGTATTATTATCGTGGTTTTTGTAAGTGTACAAAGTGCACTACACTTCAGCATTGAGGATATCATAATCATAGCGTTACCAAAAAAACACAAATTTTATCTAGTTTAATCTTTATACTACAGTCGGACCAGAAACCTCGTGATTCCAACCTTCCTTTCACCATTCATTCAAAAAAGCAGGCATGAGGCGTGCTCCGACTCACAAAATCTAGCATGTTCTATACGCCTAGACTAATTACCACCGTCAAAGTTCCGGAAACTCTCATTTAATTTCTCCATAATCCAATTCATGATACGCTTAATTACAAAATTAATCAAAACGGAAGAAAGCGAAGCAAAATCTGACAGAACAAAAGAGTCACAGCAGATCCGGAAAATGACAACGCATGCATATACACATCGCAGAAATTGAAAAGTGAGCGAGAGAGCAAAAACGGACTTACAATTTCAGGAAAACGGAGACGAAATTGGGCGTGTGAAATCGATGAAAATGGAAAGAGAATGAGGTATGAAAGGGAACGGCGGCTTTCCGGAAGTGCGTCGCGGCTGGTTGGGAGAGCGTAGAGCGATGAGGTGAGTGCATATTTTGGGTTTGTGACTCGCCGGATATTTCTATACACCGTTGGAAGATTTGACGAGTTTGTCTTTGGAGTCGTTGAAGGGTCCAATCGTGAATTTCGGCCTATCCATGGGCTCAATTCTGTGGCGCTCCATTGTATCTCACTTTAAAAATCACAGTCACGGTCTCACGGACTATAAATTTAGAAATACAACGATATCCACTTTTTATTATTGTTAGGGAAAATGACACTTTTTTCCCTACGTTACGTGGATATAATACTTTTTTCTCCTAACTTATTAAAGTGATAATTTTTTTCCCTTAGATATTTTAAAAGTGGCAGTTTTCTCCATGTAATGTTAAATTGACATTTTTGTCATTAAAATAACTATTTCATTTATTTTTATTCTCCAACTAATTATTACTAATATGTATGGAAGATCACGGTTCGATACGAACCTAATCGAACATTGTAGCAATTGAACCTAAATAGTATGGATGATTACGGTTACAATTCAAAACTGAAAAAAATAAAATAAAATAATTGTTGAATTTAGACTATTTTTAAATAAAAAATAAAATTATAAAAATAAATAAATAAATAAATAATTTTTGATTGGCGGTTCAAAATCGAAATTGGAACCGAACCGAACCGATTTATCAAAATAAGTGTTTGATAATTTTCACTATATATGATTGTGGTTCAGTTCCGATTCACGGTTCAACAATTATTTTATTTTATTTTATCGGTTTTGAATCGTAACCAGAACCGTCCATACTATTTCGGTATGATTGCTACAGTGTCTGGTTATGTTTGAACCGAATCGTGATCATCCATAGATATAAGTAATAATTTGTTGGAGAAGAAAAATAAATGAAATAGTTACGAAGTATTTTTAAGGACAAAAATGTTAATTTAACGTTACAGGGAAAAAACCGTCACTTTAATATCTCAGGCGGGAAGTACTATATTAAAAAGTGTCATTTTCCCTTATTATTATTATTACTAGCTATTGACCCGTGCGATGCACGGAATGATTATCAAGTAAAATGAATAATTGGAGAAAAAAAAAAGAGAAAATAATATTATTAATTAAAGAAATTACAAATTATTAAAGACCTCTTTGTAAACTACATTAGTAGTAGAATTACATTTTTTTTTATTCATCACGTACTAAAAAATTTTGTCCGTTTGGTTGACTTATTCTTAATGTCGCAACATATAATTGGTCATACACAAAAACTTGTTTCTTTAGTATCAAACTAATATTGGAAAGTGTCTGCCTAGGACTCTTGTTGATAGTAATTGCATACGACAACATTATTGAAAATTGTCTTATGTTGAACTTGAAAGGTGATCTTGGGTCTGATGGGGTGATAGTCATTCTAGCAATTAATACATTAGTCCCAGCATTAAGACCTGCAAATATGCTTCCTTCAACAACATGATTAGCCTAATTTGGTTACCACCAACCTAGTTCTATTGCATAATCCAAGACTATGATCAATGTTCCTTATTAACATTATAGGTAACCCCACTTTTAAAATCAAAGAATGATTTGGAAGACCGGATGCTCTTATGGTATTTAGGAATTCTGGTGTATGCACATCAGCAAGAACTAAACTTGAACCATCTCCTTTACACGTTGTGTCAGAACTTAGATATGTCTTTCTTTCACCTTCGGTTAAGTTTGACATATACTCATTGACTTCATTGACCACCTCTAATGTTGATGCTAGAATTGCACTGGTATTAAAACAACTTTCATCAATGTTTGCACCAGTAAAGTTGGGGAATGTACTTTTAACAATAGTGGCAATAGGATCACCAGTTGACTTCAATAACAATTCAGGTGGGTTATCAAAATCAGCGTAACCATCATTATCTACTCCAATAGTACCATCACCTATTGAAGTTAGCCAATTAGCAAATTCTTCCAATTTGTCTTGATGCACGCCAGGTTCCATTGAAGTTAATCTCAAATTCTTAGTTAGGCGCATTACTCTACAATGTCTCCAAAGATATGAAAAATTAATTGTTGCAGAGATAATGTCCTGTCTTGATTATTTTAGCACCACTAGTAAGATTTGCCTAAAGTCACTACCTAAAACTACTGTTTTCCCGCCAAAAGTCTTACTATCACTATCCTTATTACAAACCTTAATAAATCTCTCATTGTTTTATTTAACGTCTCAAAACAATGTTTGTGCAATTGTGCATCATTAATTGGTGCTTCATCCTAAATGATTAGTTTTGTTTCCTTCCCCTTTTGTTAAGTTAGACATATATTGATTAACTTCATTTACCAAAGGTAATACACCAAGTATAATAATACACATTAACAATCAAATCAATGATAGAATTTAGTTACAAATAAGGAATCTAACGCCAGTCATGAGCAACGTGACAATTGTTGGCAACCTCCCCCTACTACTCATATTTTTGCTAATTGTTCTTTTGCGCGTGATTGTTGGCGGGTATTGGATGATGCTTGGCAGCTAACCTATGTGGACTCCTTGGCTTCTTGGCTTGACGAAATGATGGAGGTGCTTCCTGGTCATATGCTTGAGAAAGTTGTAATGGTTTGTTGGGGGCTTTGGGAGAATAGAAATGCTAAGCTATGGTCAAACCAGTGCCGTGACCCCGCAACTCTGGTGCATCATGTTTTGTTTTATGCTCAAACCTGGCAGAATTTGAATGCTACTGTGAATGATACTAGCGCCAGTCATGAGTAACGTGACAATTGTTGGCAACCTCCCCCTGCTGGCTATTATAAGATGAACATCGATGTTGCTATGGATACCGATCGAAGATGTATGGGCTTTGGTTAGATTATTCGCGACGACTTTGGTAAAATCGTAGGGGTTCTTATGTCACGGGTTAATGGATTATATTCTGTCAAAGAGGCTGAAGCTATGGGGGCTCGGGAGGCCCTTAGTTGGATAAAGAAAAAGGGATGGACGCGAGTGATTCTTGAAACTGATGCAAAAGTGGTAACTCAAGCTGTTTACAATGGTGATTTCCTTACCTCGATTAGGGCCATTGTTCATGAGATTCGTGATCTTTTGAGTGATTTACCTTATGTTAAATTTCTTTTTGCGAGGCGTAGTAGTAATGTGTTTGCTCATGTTATAGCCAAAAGAGCTCTTTGTAATGTTGCGAGGGAGCGGGTTGAGTACTTGGACTTTTTACTTCGTTTGGTTTAATATAAAGTTTGGTTTTGTTTGGTTTTCAAAAAAAAAAAAAAACTCTTAACCATTATTACAATTTTCTTCCATTTCTGTTGGCTGGGAAACATCATGTTGATACTACAATATTAAAAGAGTTAATACCACAAATGGTCTTCTGACTATTGGGGTAGTACTCATTTTAGTCCTCGACTTTCAATTCGACCACAAATGGTCCTCTGACTTTCATTTTTTACTACAAATAGTCCTTTGTTAAAATTTCTATTAAATAAGTGTTAAATTTAGGGATATTATCGTCAAATTGATATATATAATGGTCATAAAATAAAAATGTTTAGAATTTTTCACCAACAAGCATAATTGAAACAATTAACAAATATAAATACTCCTAAATAAAAAGACAATACACCTTATTCTCGTAATTATGCATACAAAATGAAGATTTAATATTAGTGCTATCTGCTTTAATTTAACCAACAGATTAAAATGGAAGAATTTTTTTAAAAAAACCTTACTTTCATCATTTTCATGGTTGTTCATACATGGCAATTAATAGTTTTCACTTTTCATTAATCGATCAAACATTTTGTTTGGGACATAACTGAAGGGTGACACCGTTGACTTAATATAATTAATCAAGTACAAATTGCGAGCATTAATCATGGATTTTTATTTTATTTGTTCATTTATATAATTTGTCACGTCCATTTTGTTTTTATATTTATTAACTTAATGTTTATTAATGTTTGAAATTAATTATGTTGTCATATAATTCTAAAAAAGAAGTAATCATAATAATATTAATCAATTTGACGATATTACCCTTAGATTTAACACCTATTTAACAGAAATTTTAACAGAGGACTATTTGTGGTCAAAAATAAAAGTCAAAGGACCATTTGTAGTCGAATTGAAAGTTCTAAAAAGAGTACTAGCCCAATAGTCAGAGGACCATTTGTGGTATTAACTCATATTAAAATAAATAACTATCAAAAGAATAATAAGAATTATTCAAAATTCAAATATGATAATATTCTAAAACACATAACAAATATATTTTACACACTAACTTATTATGTTAATTTAAAAGTTTATTGTTAGGTTAGAATGATAAGCAACATTTGTATTATTATTTGAATTTGAAATAACAAATTTAATTATATAGCTAACATATTGAAATAAAATTTGTTAATAAAAGAAAGAATGTGAAATTAAGAGATCTTTTAAAAAGAAAATAAAAATTACAAATTATTAAACATTAAATATTTTTTATTACTAAATTTGAATAATATTTTTATCATCTTATAATATGATATGTATAATATATAGTAGCATAATAAATATTATAAGACAACAAAATATAACAAAATAAAAAACATATATAATCAGGCCAACAAATATTTTTATAACTAATTTATGCCTAATATTTTAATGCAATCCAATTTCATTCAAGCCTAAACAATACCCAAACTCAGCCCAGTAATCCGACCCAATAAACGAAATATAAAAGCGAAAAAAAAAAGGTTAAAAACCCTACCCTCTCACTCAGCTGATGATTTGCATTCTCTCGCCGCGCCCCTTCTCTCTTGCCTTACTCCCGATTCTCTCTATCTCCCTCCTCCAATCTGCCACCAATCAGTATTCTAGAGACTAATCACCATGCCAATTCCGATTTAGTCTCTGAACATCAACCCTAGGTTTTGTACTTCGTTATTCGTAATCTTTGTGGATTAAAAGCTCAGTTCTGGAATTTCGGAGTAGCGATCATCATCTTCAGTTCATAAAATTAAAGTTTGGCAAGGATTGCAGTGTCGATTTGAAGAAGCGGTCGAAAACCCTAACTAACCTATCTTTTTAATTGCTTCAGTCGGTTTACTCTTTATTTAGTTATATAGATTTCTCTAAATGTATGTTTTTGTGTTTGTTGGATTAATAAATTATTGTCGATTTATTCGTGTATTTCAATTAGGTTTTTCTATAAAATTTAGAGTAAATTTTCTAAAACTTTATTTGGAGTTATGTTGTATTTATGTAAATATTTATGAAGGATTTTGGAGGTCAAAATATTTATTATGCTCACAAATAATTTATGCTCATAAATTACATTCTAGAAGAAGACATCATTAGGTAATAATGAACCTTTGCAATATCTAATTTTGTAAAAGGCATATACCCTGCAAAATACTCTCCTTCCCATAAAGCTTCCCAGGACCCATGCTTCTTACTACAGGCTTATTTGTGTGTTTTAAATCCTGTGTTTGTTTCAATGTCCAATGTTATTCTCTTCATTTTGCATAATAAGCAGAGAAGCCCTTGTCACTGAACTTGTGGACTTCATTCTTGCTGCTCGTTTTGCTGGAAATTTGAAAAGAGAATCAAATTCAGTCGATTCAAAAGAAAATGACCAGGTTTTTTTTATGATATAATAATCATTCACTTGATCAATTTATTCTCACTGTTATTAAATCTTTTTCTAGTGAGGTATGTTTGTACAGTTGTGCATTTATGATTAGTGATTTAAAGCTTCTAACCTGTGGGGTTTGCTGGAAAAGGATATCCATAGCCTTGTGTGCAATTGGACATATCATTTCTTTCATAAGATGCCTCTTCAACAATTGCACACAAGGCTACAAGGCTATGGATATCCTTTTTCCAGCAAACCCCACAGCTTAGAGGCTTTAAATCACTAATCATAAATGCACAGCAGTACAAGCATACCTCACTAGAAAAAAAATTTAATAACAGTGAGAGCAAATTGATCAACTGAAAATTTAATAACAGTGAGAGCAAATTGATCAACTTAATGATTATTATATCATTAAAAAGAACCTGATCATTTTCTTTTGCATCGACTGAATTTGATTCTCTTTCCAAATTTCCAGCAATCCGAGCAGCAAGAATGAAGTCCACAAGTTCAGTGACAAGGGCTTCTCTGCCTATTATGCAAAATGAAGATAATAACATTAGACATTGAAGCAGACACATGATTTAAAACACACAAATAAGCCTCTTGTAAGAAGCATGGGGTCTTGGGAAGAAGAATATTTTGCAAAGATATATGCCTCTTACAAAATTGGATATTGCAAAGGTTCACTATTACCTGATGATGTCTTCTTCTAGAATGTAATTTGTGAGCATAATAAATATTTTTACCTCCAAAATCCTTCATAAATATTTACATAAATACAGCATAAACTCCAAAGAAAGTTTTAGAAAATTTACTCTAAATTTTATTTAAAAAAAAAACCTAATTGAAATAACGAATAAATTGACAATAATTTATTAATCCAACAAACACAAAATCATTTAGAGAAATCTATAAAACTAAATAAAGAGTAAACCGACTGAAAAAATTAAAAGAGGTTAACTTATCTCAGTTAGGGTTTTCGACTGCTTCTTCAAATCGACACTATAGTGAAGGAAAGACATATTTGAGTTCTGACACAACGTGTAAGGAGATGGTTCAAGTTCAGTTCTTGTTGATGTGCATACACCAGAATTCCCAAATACCTTCCAAATCATTCTTTGACTTTAAAAGTGGGGTTACCTATAATGTTAATGAGGAACATTGATCATAGTCTTGGATTATGCAATAGAACTAGGTTGGTGATAACCAAATTAGCTAATCATGTTGTTGAAGGAAGCATATTGGCAGGTCCTAATGTTGGGACTAAGGTATTAATTGCTAGAATGACTATGACCCCATCAAATCCAAGATTACCTTTTAAGTTCAACATAAGACAATTTCTTGTTGTCGTATGCAATGACTATCAACAAGAGCAAAGGGCAGGCATTTTCTAATGTTGGTTTGATACTAAAGAAACCATTTTTTGTGCATGACCAATTATATGTTGCGGCATCAAGAATAAGTCAATCAGATGGACTAAAATTTTTAGTATGTGATGAATCAAAAGAAAATTGTAATTCTACTACTAATGTAGTTTACAAAGAGGTCTTTAATAATTTGTAATTTCTTTAATTAATAATATTATTTTTTCTTTTTTTTTTCTCTAATAATTTATTTTACTTGATATATTATCATTTCGTGCATCGCACATGTCAATAGCTAGTTTGAGTAAATTTGCGGTGCTCTTCCTAATATCAATAAATGTCTATAGAATAATAAATCTAAGAAGTTAAGCACAAAAGTAATTGAAGGACAAAAAGTTTTATTTTAGTTTTTTTTTCCATCCAATTTACTGTATTTATAGTTATTTTCAACGACAAAACCACCACCTAAATATATAGGCCCTGTTTCGTAAATAATCAGCCTATCAACCAATTTTGACTTATTTGACCACTATTAGTTATTTGGTTAATAAGTTTTTTCAACTCCAAAATGCTAAAATTCAAAAGGCTACTCAAAGCAGCATTTTCAGTTAGCTTTTTGAGAAAAGAAATTATACCAAAAAGCTATTAGCTAACAACCAATTTATCAAACAACTTTTTACAATCAGCTAATGTTATCAACAAATTATACATTCTAACTCATACAGCCAACCCAATCAGCCAACAACCATTTACCAAACAGGGCCATAATTATTTTTTGAAAGAAAAATCACAAGAAAGAAGTTTCAGTCAAACTCACTCTCACTCAGGTTATTGATTGGCGAAGTTCCTAATTTATATGAATACTTTCGTTGGGGTATTAAGTATGTATAAAGAAAAGGTTGCATTGTTGCAAGCATCATCAAATTATACCATGGACCAGGTCTGGTCTACAATGCATTTATTGTAAACTTTAATCCAAAAATAACTTTTAGATTCTATATTTGTAGTTTTCACATTCTGTACTTTACAATTGATCTTTTTTGTACATGTAGCTATCATATTATGTTTCAGCAATTATCAAACTATTTATTTATATATACAGAAACTATTAACTGTAAGTACATAATGTGTTAACTGAAGTTATAGAATTTTTGTATCAAAGTTTACAATACAATATGAACTATGGTCCATGATATAACAATTGGCAAGCATCGAAGACTAGAACCTACCTACCGTAATGGAAAATTTCACCGTGGATTGTGGTCCACATGAACCATGGTCAAAATGATGTTATATTAAGTTTTTTTCGTTAATAATAGTAGACAATAAATTTCATTATAGTTTATGTAGCAACTTCTTTCATTATTCAATTTCATTTTATAGTTTATACATACAGTGGTTTCATTACAATACTACTACAGTATCATTCTAATTCAATTATAATTTCATTTGACAATAATATGCACTCAATATGTAAGACCTACTGTTCAAAGCATTTTATACACAATATAGTTTAATTATAGAATCATTAAAATAATAATAATAATAATAATAATAATAATAATAATATTATTATTATTATTATTATTAACTACAATTTAATTTCATAATACACACTCAATATGTTAAACATGCTATTCAATTTGATTTTATACACGTTATAATTTCATTACAGCACCACCAAAGTATCATTCTAATTAAACTACAATTTTATTTAACAATATACGTTCTTCTAATTAAACTACAATTTCATATTACATTATACATTCAATATGTGAAACTTAGTATTTAGTTTCATTTTATGCACAATGTAATTTCAGTTCCATTTGACAATATACACTCAATATAATAACAGCTGCTGTTTTGGCAATCGCTTTTGATGAATGTCAATCAAGTATCATAAGCAAATCCCCAGTTGTTCAATCAGAGTCATGCTTTGATAAATGATCACTAAGCATAGTGACTTTGTAATCTTCTGCCCTACAGTAACTAGGTGCCCTAAATTCTCTCTCGCTGTCTTCCTCTTCAATGGCGGCACCGTCGGGGGCCGCCGCAAATCCACCGCGATCTTTTGCGGATATCCTCTCCTCTAGCTCTAATGAGGCACCTATCCGACCGCCAGAAAGATACAAAGGCATGCCAGCAGTCACCTTCTCAGATGAAGATATCCACTTTTTTGCTTCCGACTTGAGATTTGCACTGATAGGAAAGTTTACGAAAGGGCGTCCGTTAATGGCTATTCTCCGCAAATCCTTTGATCTTATTGGATTTGGAGGAGCTTTCAATCTCGGCCTCATAGACCATCGACATATTCTGATCAATTTTGACAGGGAAGAAGACTTCTAGCGCTGCTGGTTAAGAAAATCTTGGTCGATTCAAGGTTTCATCATGAAGATATTCAAATGGACACTGGACTTTCGACCAGATATGGAATCCCCTATTGTTCCGGTATGGATTGCTTTAGAAGATCTGCCTGCTCATCTCCAACATAAACGCGCAATCTTCACAATAGCGAGCCTTATAGGATCTCCCTTAAAAGCTGACTACTCGACTCTTACCCACAATCGCCCCTCAGTTTCCAGAGTATGTGTTGAGCTTAATGTGTCCAACCCTATTCCGCAGTCTGTTTGGATCACAAATGGCTCGTATGGAGGTTTTGCTCAGCCCGTAATATATGAATATATCCCTTCTTACTGTCAATCTTGCAAAAGATTTGGTCATCTGGCCCCAGATTGCAAAGTAGGTCACTCTTTTACTTAGCAACAGCGTCAAGTAGATGTTTCTCTGCACCAATCAGTCGCAACCCAGGAAGCTATTAAGCCAACTCAAAAGCAACCAGTGCCCCCAAGAAAGAGATGGCGCCCAATTACAGAGCCAGTGACAGAGCAACCACCTGCAGAGCAAGAAAAATCCAGCAATCACTCAATGGTTAATCTAGANCCAGTGCCCCCAAGAAAGAGATGGCGCCCAATTACAGAGCCAGTGACAGAGCAACCACCTGCAGAGCAAGAAAAATCCAGCAATCACTCAATGGTTAATCTAGAAGCCAATGCTGAATCCAGCAATCACTCAATGGTTAATCTAGAAGCCAATGCTGATACATCACAGGAACTTGTGGTACCTGACAACAACTTTAATCTTGGACCTTCCCTTCTAGATGATCAAAGGCCGCATGTTGAAAGCAGAACTGATATTATGGCTGGTCATCTCTCAGACGGTGAGGAAATACATGATTTTACTCGGATACCTATTGAATCCTGGAAAGAGGCTAGTCGAAAGTTTACAGCAAAATTATCCAAGCCAGATCTGAAAGGATTCATCACTGTCACCCACAACATGCGTAAACCAAGAAAAGATTACTCAGCCTAATCAACTACAGTCACTACTCGTTTGGCAGCGGGTAAGATCGCGAGAGTTAACTTCTCTCACAGATTAAAATGAAGATTCTCTGTTGGAACATTCAGGGCCTGCTCTCCTCATGTCGTAGGCTCAAACGAATTATCAGACGCGAGAATCTTGGTTTGATTGCTATTATGGAGCCTTTCCTTTCTCCTAACCGTATTGAGGATTTTGCTCGGAGGCTTAATCTGCAATTCTTCTTTGCTTCTACCAAAAGTAAGATATGGCTTTTTTGGTCAGGGGATTTCTCTATTAACGTTGTCACAGATGCTGAACAATTTGTCCACTGCAAAGTTTCATATTCTTGTTGGAATTTTGACTTTGATTTTATTGCAATTTATGCTAAACACACCCGAGCCAATCGATACGCCTTATGGTCACATCTAAGTACCTTAATCTCTACCACGGAACCGCTATTGATTGGAGGAGACTTCAACACAATTTCCACTATTTCGGAACACCGAGGTAATGCAACACCAGATTTGGGAGGAATCTTAGACTTCTCAACGTTTATCTCAAATCAATCGCTTCTTGATATAGCAACAACAGGTGGTCTTTATACTTGGACGGGCATGCGAACTACCGGGAGGGTGTGGAAAAGACTTGACAGATTCCTCATGACAGCAGCTTTCTGGGATTTTTTCACAGATATTAGAACTGAGCTAAGAAGTAAAGCCACTTCAAACCACTCACCTATACTGCTTACGGCAGACAGGTCTGATTTTACTATCCCCAAACAGTTCCGCTTCCAAAATATGTGGTTATCTCACACTGGTTTCAAAGAAGTGGTATCTTCTAATTGGACTCAACCTGTTGATGGAGGAGGCATGAGAGCACTGGCATATAAACTCAAACGTTTAAAGCAATCTCTTAAATCTTGGAACAAGGAGGTCTTCGGGAATATTTTTGATCGTGTCAAAGATCTGGAACTATCAGTTGCTAAAGTAGAACGCCAGTTCGATGAAGATCCAACAGAGGCGAATCGAGAAAACCTAAGTAAAGAACAAGCTTTACTTCTCCATGCTCTCTATCAAGAAGAAATCTTTTGGAAGCAAAAGGCTAGAATAAAATGGCTTCGTGAAGGAGATGCAAATACAAAAATTTTTCATGAAGCAGTCAAGGACAGGCATCGTAGGCAGCGAATCAGTTCAATAAGGAATTCCGATGGCATCATACTTACAAACCAGCTGGATATCCATAATGAAGCAGTCAACTTCTTCACTAATTTATTCACAGATGAAGACTGCTCTGGCCTTGACATAGCGCTGCAGTCAATATCAAATGCTTTGACAGATGAAGAATCTATGATGCTCACATCAACAGTCTCCCGCCAACAAATCAAAGAAGCAGTTTGGGACTTGGACCCTGACAGTGCAACCAGGCCAGATGGTTTCTCAGGTTCATTCTACCGAAATTGCTGGGACATCATCCATAAAGATGTATACATGGCGGTCTTAGACTTCTTTGCAGGAGTCCCGATTCCTAAAGCAATTGCAAGTGCTCAAATTGTTTTAATTCCCAAAAAGAATAACCCAGATTCTTTCTCTGACTTCAGACCAATTTGCTTATGCTCCTTTGCCAACAAAATCTTCACGAGAATCATCACCACGAGACTGCGACAGATTCTCCCCAATCTGATATCCCGGGAACAGACAGGCTTTATTGAGGGACGAAGTATTCAGGATAATGTGTTATTAGCCTCAGAATTGATCCATTTTCTAGACAAGAGATGCCGAGGCTCCAATGTTGCAATTAAGTTGGATATGATGAAAGCTTTTGATAGACTAGCATGGCCTTTTTTAAAACAATTGCTTATCCGGTTTGGCTTTCCAGATGTTTTTGTTCACTTAATTATGAACAATTTGACAGCCACCAGACTCTCAATCATGGTGAACGGAATTAGTTGTGGCTACTTTCAACCTACTCGGGGAGTTAAACAAGGAGACCCCCTTTCTCCAATATTGTTTATTCTAGCATCGGAGGCCTTCTCACGTATGTTAATCAACAACATTGGGATAGGTTTAATTTCCCCATATGCAACATCTTTGGGCTGCCCAACTATCACCCACCTCGCGTTTGCAGATGACATCATTATTTTTGTCAATGGTGGCACCTCATCACTACGAAGGCTATCAAATATCCTTGAAATATATCAAGCAGCCTCGGGTCAACGAATCAACTACCATAAGAGCTTCTTTGTCACCTCCAAGCATTGCTCCACACAGCGCATTAATGCCATGGAACGTACTCTTAAGATGCAGCGATCGACTCTACCTTTCAGGTATCTTGGCATCAACTTATTCCGGGGCAGAAACAGAGTGCTTTACTATCAACATATTTTGGAGACAATTGATCGCAAACTGCTGGGATGGCAACGAAAACTCTTATCTCCAGGTGGCCGTCTGACTCTCATAAAACACGTGCTTACAGCTATCCCTCTCTACTCCTTGGCGATTACCCAACTCCCCAAGCAAATAATCAAAAACATCAAACAGCGTATGGCACGCTTCTTCTGGGGAAACCTTGACGGGAAACCAAAGCACCAATGGGCCTCTTGGACTAAGTTGTGTTATCCTGTGGAAGAGGGAGGTATGGGAATTCGATCACTGACCGCGGTTCAACAAGCAAATACAGCTCGGTTATGGTATAAATTCTGTAATGATTCATCCATATGGACGGATTTCATGCGGATTAGATATGCTGATGGAGTGAGACATTCATCGCGCTCCCATGTCTGGANTGAGACATTCATCGCGCTCCCATGTCTGGAAGAGAATGGTTGATATATCTGAGACTCTTGACAACTGCATGATCACAACAGACAACAACGTTATCTGGAAATTATCAAACTCTAGAAAATTTACAATGGACTCAGCGTATGAATTCTTCCGTCCAAAGGCAGGCATCACAATGTCATCAAAAAACATTTGGGTAAAGCCTCTTCCAATTAAAATGTCCATTTTCATGTGGAAACTCCTCCGCGGACTTATTCCGCTACCAGACTGTTTGATGTGTTTTGGAATCCATCTGCCATCAGTTTGTCCATTTTGCTGGAATGCTGAAGCAACTATGGAGCATTGTTTCTTTAGATGTGACAAGGTAACATTGATATGGTCTTACTTTGCTGCAACCTTCAATGTTTCTTGTCATAATGCTTTTACCATAAGGGATGCTTGTCACTGTTGGTGGTTGGCAGAATCACCATCTCCAGCGTCAGGTACACTAATCCTTTTAATGCCATCAATTATTCTCTGGTTCATATGGTGCTCATACAACAATGCCATCTATGATGGAACATCACTCTCCACAAGCTCGCTGATTAAAATGGTAAAACGAGAATTCATGTTACTCTCTGTTGCATCTCCTCTACGCTCAAATGGTACTTCTAATTTGTTCCTCATTAGAGAAGGTTTTGTTGCCTCTTTCTCTCCCCCAAAACGCAGAATCACGACCTGGGTCAAGTGGTTAAAACCTCCATCGGGAAGACTAAAGCTTAATACGGACGCCTCCTTCACTAGCTCAGGCGCTGCAGGTGGAGCCTGCATAAGAAATTCAGCAGGTAACCTTGTTGCAGCCTTATCTTTTCCCCTTGAAGCTACATCAGCTCTGGAAGCCGAAATTTTTGCTCTTGAATATGCTCTTTCCTGGTGTGAATCTGCTGCCAAACATCCATCTCTGATTGAGGTTGACTCTTTTAACCTGGTTCATTTTGTAACATCTGATCTGCTGCACATTCCATGGAAAATCATAAATGCGACCCACCACATTAAGAGTTTGCTTGCTTCATGGACTTCTTCTTTATCTCATGTTTATCGCTAAGCAAACCATGTCGCAAACCATGTCGCTAACGCACTAGCTGCTTTTAGCATTCACCGTTCTCACCCTTCTTAGTTTTTGGACTTTTTCTCTTTACCAACATCTGTGCAAAACGCCCCAGCATCTGTGCAAAACGCTTTTATGTATGATTTCAGGGGATTTTCAGTCCCACGCCTGATGAATCAATAAACTTGTTTCTTGTTAAAAAAAAAAAAAAATGATCACTAAGCATTGCAGCAAAATGATTTATTAAAAAAAGTGCAGGAAAGAGGGAGGAGAGACTCAAGCAACTATTGGTTAAGATTCATTCAATTCAATGGTATTCATATGATGCATCCCTGATCTGAATACTGAACCAACCTTAGCATATCTAGATCAAAATTATAAAAATATTTCTCTCTAGGGTGGGAGGAGTGCGGATAAAACAAAGGCAGTTAAAAGTCTGGGGAAGTACAGTATAAACCATCATTAACATCTCTTTTACATCTCTCCAACCTCTAAACCACAGCTCACTTGGGAAAAACTCTGCCTGATGAAGAATGTAGCTAAGAATTTAAAATCACTCAGTCCTCGTAATCGCCTGAATGCTCCAGCAGATAGTTTGCTGCCAATTCCTCATTGCGGTCGCATG
This sequence comes from Ipomoea triloba, assembly GCF_003576645.1. NCBI lineage: Eukaryota > Viridiplantae > Streptophyta > Magnoliopsida > Solanales > Convolvulaceae > Ipomoea > Ipomoea triloba. Next base: position 8,254,471 of record NC_044926.1, on the reverse strand, counting down.
CTAAAAATGCCTCGATCACTAGTGCTCTATCAAAACCCATGGCCTCGAGCTAGGAAACACGGAAATCAAGAACTTCTCGTTACTACATATGCATAATGTAAGAGTGTGATGGAGACAAAGAGACCAGAGTGAGTGGTTTTCTTACCCTCTCAATTGCCTCCTGCTCTGCTGGCGTAACACTGACTGTATGGGGCATATCTTGCTCGGGCTGATCATCAAATATGTCACTGCAAGAAATTCAAATATGTTAATAATGAGAATGCTTCTCACAATGCAATCCCGCCAGATTACACATTTTGCCTATTTGACCAACTTGGCTCCAAGAACATTGGAAAATATGATGATGGGATGACAAAATCACAAAATCAGTCATTTTATGCAGCAAATTACTCTAATACTCTAACAATATCAAATAATGAATTGAACATCGATCCACAATACAGAACCACTATGATTTCCAGCATAATTGAGCAGATGCAACATTTTGCTAATACAATACATCAAAGGACACACACAAAAAGGGAGCAAGCTTGGAATGGTCAGAGCATAATATATCAAAGGACACCGCACAAAAAGGGAGCAAGATTGGAAGACTCACCCCTCAGAACCCTCAACAGGCTCATTGATCAACTGGAGGAACTCTTGATGGTGCTCTTGTATTGTTCTTAAAAGATGGGGGTTTTGCTTTCCTAGCTCCTGAAGCATAGGCTGCAAAAAAAGGACCAAATGTGATGCCAGAATATATCAAAAACCAAAGAAACACAACAAGAGAAAATCGGAATATTGACCTGCAGGATTTGTGGGTTAGCTTGAACCATTGAACGCAAAGCTTGGAACTGGAATGCAAAGAAGACACTTTCAATAACTTCATTAGAATTGGGTAACAAATGCATTTAGGTATATAAACAAGATGACTTGGGAAGATACAAATCATACCTGTTGGTTGTTTCTGAGAAAATCAAGGGATCCAAGACCAGCACCAGCAGCACCAGAAACCTGCTCCTATAAAATTTACCGTGTATAGTCTATAAGAAAATGCAGGCATATATTATGAGGAACAAGAGAAAACTATAACAGACCTGAGGGAACAAATTCAAGGGAGATGAATTAGGTCCTCCCGAAACAGGGATAGCATTAACTGCACCTTGAGCTGCAGCAGGCCCACCACTCTGAGCCACTGGTAGAGCAACTTCAGCTGCTTCTGGAATCCCCTATAAACAAAACACCAGTGTGTAAATACTAACAGAAGTTTGTGTTGCAAGGATAGATATGGGTAAAGGCACAAATAACTTACTGAATATAAATAGTCAATAGCTCTTTCTGGGTTGTTATAAGCAGCACGAAGTGCACGTGTAACCGTTTCCTTGTCCCAATTTCCACCACCCATATCCATAATTTGTTGTATGGTCTGCTCAAGATTATTACCAGCTACTAAATTCGAAGCAGCTTGACTATAAGTATCAGAGGGAACACTACAACAAGAGAACATCAAGTGAAGTCAGCCACTTGAGCAAAAAATGTGAGTCAGAGAAGCTTTGATAACAAAATCCTAGAAGGAAAAAAAAACAAAAACAAAAACAAAAAAACTTATATCATTAGATGGATGAGTAGTTTGTACCTAGCTGTTGCAGCATCAGAAGCAGATGCTACACTCTTAGGGGCCCTACAAGTTAAAATTCACAGCAGAAATTAGTGGTTGTCCAACATAACAAACAGCTAAAGCAAACTAACATTTGTCATTTAAACTCACGGTTCTGAAGAAGGAACTTCAGCTGGTGTAGTAGGATTAGAAGTTGGAGCACCAGTTGCTGAAGGCTGTTTAAAGGAACAGTAGGAGAAAAAGAAGAGATATCAAACATGAAAAACACATAGGGTTACAATAATATCTTGGGATAAGGATCAAATAGACCCTCCAACTATATACCAATGTGCAATTAGGTCCTCGAACTAAAAAAACCTCCAATTGAACCCCCTTAAACTTATTAAAACAGTGCAATTATAACCCATTTGACCTATAATAGCATGTTACCCCAAGTCACCTGCCACGCAAGATGCCAAGTAAGATGCCACGTCGATTAATATTTTTTTAAAAATTAAAATAATTATATTAAAAATTTTAAAAAACAAAATCAACAACAACGCTATGGCAGCCAAGCTGCCATGTACAAAGAAGCTGGCGGGCTTCTCTGTTAGATTTGAACAGAGAAGCCATTGGCTTCCGTTCGAATGCTGGCTTCTCCGTTCAAATCGAACAGAGAAGCCCGCCAGCAGATTTTTTTTTAATATAGTTTTTTTTTTAAAAAAAAAATTCTTTTGAATCAGATGCCAAGCAAGCAAAATTAACTGGTTACCTTTTGGTAACCTGTTAAATATGTTAATTGCACAAGTTTAATCAGTTTAAGAGTTACAATTCGAAATTTTTTTAGTTTGAGGGCCTAATTGCATTTTTGGTATATAGTTGGAGGGTCTATTTTACCCTTATCCCTAATATCTAGGGCTATGATATGATCAACACACCTGTGCAGATGATGTCCCACTTGATCCTACAGTTTTGCTCTGCATAATAAAAATATTTACAAGAAAATTGGTCCAGCCATCCAATATAAATTATATAACGAGTCAGGACTGCCATATTCTGGTACTCATACTACACAAATTATTCGGGGTATTGTGGGTAAAAGCACTAGCAAAAGTAGTTGCAAACTCGCAGCAACAACCAGATGTTAAAAAGATATTTTACCTTGCTAAGCATGACTACAAGAAATCCATCTTCAGAAACATTGTTTTCAGCCAGCGTGCTCTCATCTTTCAATACTTTACCATTATGAATAAGTAACTGCTGACCACATGGATAGCTGTCCTTGCCCTGTGCATCTTCAATGTTTTTCTTTACAGCCATAACCTAAAATTTTAAAAGGAATATCCCAGTCAATTCAAAACTCATTTGAAGGATAATAGATCAAAAGGAATCCCACGTTTTCATTGATTTTATTTTTTTTCTTTTTTATCCCATTACAAGCAAAGCACATGTGACCTGGAAATTATGGTGTTTGGAGTGATGCATGATACTCTGATGTCCCAAGAAGTTCAAGAACTTTTAATTAAATGACTACCTGCCCCCCCACCCCAATCAAATCAACAATACTCATGCTTGTCTGCTTCACCCAAATAGCATACTTTACCAGCATGATGCACTAAGGGATCTATTCAGTTTTCTGATCTTTCTGTGAGTTCCTCATGCATATTAAATGAGATGAGCATTCATCACACAAAGCATGCGCATTACCATTGACTATATTAGAAGACAATGCCTCAAGCCCTCAACCATGGGCACTAAGAGATTAACGTTCCAACCTAAACTGCTACCTGGTCATCTGTACCCATCTGAACTAAATCATTTTTAAATGTCATGATAAATTCATAAACAATGCAATGCATGTTACTACTTATGTGACAGAGTAAAGACTAAAGATAATACTCCGAAAAAATGTGCATTGCAATATAATTTCTGCCTTAAACATTAAAACCATATGTTGCATACACAATTAATTACATGATTTATTAAAGGACAAGAAACTAAACTGTATTTTCCACTGCACTCACTTTTAACGCATTATAATAAGGATGCATGCAATTCATAATTTCCCAATATTGCAGAAAACTTGCACAGGAAGTTACAATTATTTTAAGTGCCAATACCTTGATCATTTCTTTCATGTTAGAATGGGGGGAAATTTTATTTAACAAAGCTAAGCCTTTGCTCTGTCCAAATCCATAATAACTGGTCGATGATAAAACTACAGTAACTTGCAGTAGGATACAGGCAAATTACCCACTTTAATAATATATCTACGCAGCTAAAATTTTCACTTTGTAAATGAATTGTTCCCATATCCAAAAACACTTCAGTAACAGAATGAAATAAGCATCAAGAAGATATACTGAAACAGTTATGCAGAAATCCAAAACTATGTTATCAAATACTCAGCCATGAATTTCATTGAAACATCATCACACTATAACTTAGATATAAAATACGAAAATTCCCAGCTATCCGAGGTTTTAAATTCAAATTTGAGCAATCAAAACGAAGCAATACGTAAACAGATATGTACATTTACGCAAATAGAAATACATGAGAGAAAGACTGACGGTGTCGGAGGGTTGAACCCTAATATCAAAGTGACTGCCTTTGAGAGTTTTGACGGTGAGCTTCATCTCCGCAAAATGACGGATCGAAAGAGGGAAAACTGTAAGAGAAGGGCTTAAAAAAGAACCCTAGATTCGAACAACAACCCAATTGCAAATGCTGCTGCTTTCACGAATCGAAAGAGTGAAGAAGATATTTATACTTAAAATCAGTGAAATTATTTTAAAGAAAAAAATAAAAAGAGTTTTTGGGTTTGCAGCAAAAATAATTAAGAAATCAGTGAGCGCTTTTGAATTTCAATTTTTTCATTATTGTTCACTTTATAAAGAAAAAGGAAAGTTTTTTTTTAACCATAAATGCACGGAGGTAACCTGGAGAAAGGTAAAAAGAACTAATTACTCTCTCTCACTCTACGGATACAAGTGCATGCCAAAGTCATTGAGGTAAGCCTCCTCGCAAACTAGGGGGCTGTTCTCGCCTCTGAGGATTCCACCATACCATGCCTTATATATTAAGGACTTGATGCTCCCATTCACATTAATGGTATAATGATGGTTAGCAGATGGCTTTCAATAGAGTCTCGCAATCCTTTAAGTACCAGCGACACACTTCATGTTTTCCTCTCGCATAAATGCACGACATATTTCCTCATCAGCTTCTTTGATCCATGCAACCTTCCTTTGTATCTCCACTTCTTTAGCGTTGAACAATATCCTTTCGCCACCTCCAGATCCACCATTCTATAATGGCAAATGTATAGGGCCAATAGATGCTATCATCTATCCTTCCTCGACCAATGATGTTATTCTCTAGCCAAGTCATCAAACTGAACCGATTCCAAGCGCGGCATCTGTCACTTCCAGTTACTGCTCTCCACACTTCTTTGGCTCGCTACAAGCCTACAACCCTTTAAAACGTGCTCAACCTATTCTTCACTCCCTAGGCAAATCTCGTAGCATCCCTCTATAGAGAGACCCCTTCTCTTCCTTTTAGCGTTTCCAAGAACTCGATTATTAAGTGCAGTCTAGAGAAACATCTTTCCCTTTCAAAATTTATTGTTTATGACCAAAAATATATATTTTTTAAATATTTTTTAATGGTGGTAAATTAGTTTATTTAGTGCTAATGGAAGGAACCCAGAAAACAAAAAGGCTCAAATTTGCATAGCGCTACCACTACTACAGAAATCACATATAACGTCTGTTATATGAAAAATCGACGCTAAAGGTTAACTAAATTTATATAAAAAAAATTAAAACAATTTAACGTCGGTTATTTGTTAACCGACGTTATAAATAACCAAAAAAAATAGTTACTTACCTACTGCGTCGGTTATATAAATAACCAACGTCTTATTGCATTTTTTTTATTTTTAAATTCCATATACGACGTCGGTTTGTAAGAAAACCGATGTCGTATTATTATTAATTTTTTATTTTTAATGTCAACGAAGCGATACGATGCCGGTTAGTTATTTAGCCGACGTCGTATTGCTTCATTGGGAGGAATGCAAGTAGATGATTGCCTACATTGGGAGAAAGATATGTCGAGTATGCACTTTAAGGAGTTTGTGAATGTCCGACACTTGAGGACGCATCTTGAAGAGTGAGTGGATGGGGTGAAAGCACTAGTTTCTATCCATGTGTTTAAAGATGGTTAGTAGAAAGTTGCATCGAGCCAATTACGTTAAATGTGGCGGTTCTTGATAGGAAACCTAAAGTTATCTTAATATTTGGGTTTTCTTCTCTATGGTTTTGAGTGATTTTTTATGTGCAAGGTAATTTCTTGTTGGTCCAGGATTTTCTTGGAGGAGGAATTTTGGTGGAAACACAAGCAAATGAGAAGGGGAATGCACACAAAGAGCAAAAAGGAGGTAATCTTGTTTTTTTTTTTATTTGCCACGCAAGTCATCACGCGGTGACTACCCACGTGGATAGCAGAAACACCCCTTTGGTTTTACACTTTTACTTGTTGCGTAGGCTATCATGCGGTGAATGCCCGCATGAGAAGGAAAATCTAGGACCACCCTTTGCTAATCATGCAGGCCACCACAATGTGATGGCCTGCGTGATTGGCAAGGTAGTGCCTCAGTTTCCTTTGTCATGAGGCCTCACAACGTGGTAATAAGTCTTGTCACACGGATCATTACTGTGTGGCGCAACTCAGACACGCGATACTTATCCCAACTCGGGTATTTAAACATTTTCCCATTTTCTCTTCTCATTCCACGAACCCTATCTCTCTCTATCACAAAGTAGTTGCCATTTATCACAAACACACACACGCACTCTCTCTCACATCTCCTAGTTTTCAAGTTCTCTATCCTTATGCACTCTGATCTCCCAATCAAGGTAACCTTCTACTCTTTTTATATTTACTTTGAGTATCTTCTCCATTCTCATATTTTTTGTACAAGTGAATATTTTGTATTTACATGCTTGTGAGTTGGTTGAATGAGTTGTTTGTTTAATATAAATACATAGTTTACCTACAAATTGCTCATAAGAAGATTCTTGAACTCTTGAATGTTGAAATGCCTAACCCTATGTTGTTAAATTTGGGGGAAAATTGATGAATGTTTGAAGTGCTTGAATGATGAATGTTTTTAATTGAAGGTGATTATAAGACTACTTGGATGTATGATTAGGATACTCATGATATGATATTTAAATTTTATTACATATCCAAGAAATTATTGAGTGCTTGAAGTGGACAATAATTACATCGCAATCAACTTTTTCAAAGAGAACAAAGTTCAAAATTGATGAATCAAATAGGATCCGTGACCCGTCCAAGGATAAGATGGATGTTGAGGGCCATAATTATTATTTTGGACTTATAAAATAAAAGGGCTTTTGGGCCAATACTTTTATATATATATATATATATATATATATATATATATATATATATAAAATTTGTAATTGAAAATTGTAAATGTATTTAGTGAATTGAGCTTTTTAATATTTATAATAATGTAATAAATAACTTACTGTTGTATTTAATATAAAATGTAATGATAATATTATTAAGATTCATACCGTGCGACATAAGGGCAAAGACAATAATGTAACAAAAAACAAAACAATTGACAAAATATGAAAATTTTTAAAATTGAGACAAAAATGTGAAAAACTCAGTTCCCACATGCGTTCCTTGGCAGAAACGGTCAAACACAGACGCAAATGGGAATTGCGTTTTTTGGAAAACTCAAGTCCCACTTGCGTTAATTTTTTAAAATTATTTTTTTTTTGGGAAATGGTCGCCGGCAAAGAAGCCAGCGAAGGAGAAGGCTTCTCCTTCATTGGCGAAGCCAGAAACCATCGTTGGCTTCTCCTTTGTCGGAGAAGCCGGCGACCAAATATGGTCGCTGAAGAAAAAAAAATTGAAAAAAATTAACACAAGTCCCACTTGCATTTTCTGAAAAACGCAACTCCCATTTGCGTTTGTGTTTGACTGTTTCTGACAAGAAACGCATGTGAAAACCGGGTTTATCACATTTTTGTCCCAATTTTAAAATTTTTATATTTTTGTCAATTGTTTTGTTTTTTGTTACATTATTGTCTTTGCCCCTGCGACATACTAGTATGTGTGTGTATAATTAGATTTTAATTTTTAATCTATGATTATAATTTATATTTAATACTAATATAGTTTACATGTAATATTTTTATTTTGTAATTATAATATTATTAAGTTATAAACTTTATAAAAATATATAATTTATAACTTTATATATTTTACAAAATAAATAAACTTTATATTATCTTCAAAAAATAAACTTTATATTAATATTTATATAAAAATATAATTAAGGGGTATTAATTAATACTTTTAATAAATGTAATATAATTATATTAATTAATACTTGTAATAAATGTAAAATAAATAAGTTATGTATATAATGTTTGTGAATGACCTAAATAAATATATAATTATATAAAGTTGTTTAACAAGTGTTTTTATCATAATTGGTTTCAATAATATTAGATTAATTGAAAGATCAATGATTCAATTCTTGGTATCAACAATATTTTAAAATATTAAATACGAACCCTAATTACACAAAACAAGGTTGGGGTAAATTATGCTATGGAGTCAGGTCCCAGGTCCATGTTCACAATTTTAGAACTCGATATTCACAATTTTAGATCTTAATATACAAAATTACATTACTCAATAATCATAATTTTTGAACTCTATGTTCACAATTTTGTTATATAGGTTAAAAAATTGTGTTATACTGTTGAATATAGCTTTATGAAATTGTAAATATAGAGTTATGAAATCGTGAATATAAAATTTTATAATTGTGAATATAAAGTTTTATAATTGTGAACATGGAGCCGGGTCCACTTTGCCATGGCATAACAACCATAAATTTGGGGGTGGGGGATTGCAATCGTTATATCATGGAACAGGGTCCACAGTGCAATGTGGACATTGGTTCAATATACAGAATTCATGTTCATAAATCATAATACACCTACACATAAACACAATATAATGAACATGAATTATGTGTATTATGAACATAATTTTTGTGCATTATGAACATGAATTCTGTGTATTATATAACTGAGGACACATAATTCATAATTTTTGTGCATTATGAACATGAATTATGTGTATTATATAACTGAGGACACATAAACACTTAACGTAATACACAAAATTCATGTTCATTATATTGTGTTTATGTGTACTGTATATTATGAACATTAATAATGTGCATTATAAAGGCAAATTCTATGTATTGCATCAGGATCAACATTGCACTGATCCACGATATAATTTGCCGAGGGATTGGAGTGGGCAAATTATGCTATAGACCCGGGTCCACCTTGCAAGTTGGACCCAAGTCGATGTTCACAATTTAAAAATTCTATGTTCACAATTTTAGAATTCTATGTTCACAATTTTAGAACTCTATATTCACAAAAATCGTGAACATAGAGTTTTGTAATTATGAACATAGAATTTAAAAATTGTGAACATAGAGTTCAAAAATTATGAGCATAGAGTTCTAAAATTATGAACATAGAGTATTAAAACTGTGAACATGGATTTGGTTTCACCTTGATCTGATCCATGGCATAACATCTGATTAGAGTGCTTGTAGGCTGTAGGGGTACCTCGAGCCTAACTTCTTTTAAAAACGGGTTAAACGGGCCCAATCCAGACCCCGGGGAAATGGGGAATGCAAACAAGATGTATATAGTATATAGTATATACTTTAATAGTTGAATCTTTTAAAGTAGCATTAGTAGCGCCTTCATCATCGGCCTAATACAAGTGTATATTAGGGGCAAAGTGAATGTGGCAGAGAGAGCAGGTGGCGGGATTCATGCATACAAACGCTTTCCCTCTTCCAGCGCCGCTCAGCTCGTAGCTCTCTCTCCATCACGAGAAAGCTTGAGAGAGCAGCATCTTCCATATCATCACCGCCATCCTCCTCATCATCAATGATTTCCTTTTTCGTTACTCTTCCTTTTTCCTTGAGAATTATTCTTCTTTTTCATTTCCGGAATTTTTAATCATTGCTTTGCTTCCCAAATTTCGCTTTCCTGGATTTATTCAATTCCTTCCATGGATCTGGTCTCATTCTCGGTGAGTTTTCTACTGCCTCGCAGGCCTCTGTTTTCCTGCAATTTCCGAAAATTTCATTTTGAATTTTACTTCAATTCTTCTTCTTTTTATTTAGAGAGATTTGTGTAGGTTCCGGAGCTGTAGATCCCCAGCCAGCTGCATTTGTGTGTTGTTCGACGTTCAGTAGTGGAGGAGATCATTTGGTTTTGAATCATGAAGAAGTATCCGATCGGGCCGGAGAATTATGTTCTGTATGAGGAGATCGGCCAGGGAGTCAGTGCATCTGTTCATCGCGCTCTCTGCGAGCCGTTAAACGAGGTCGTAGCAATCAAAATCCTTGATTTCGAACGTGATAATTGTGATCTGGTAATTCCTTTTGTTCTATAGTCGTTTTGTTTTCTGAAATTCGAAATGTTTATACTGTGGTGGCTTCATTGGTGTCGCACATATTGCTAATTTCGGAAGCTGCATTTTAAACTTGAATCTTGATGTCCGAGTATACGCCACTTACTAGGCTCTTTGGCCACTGTTTGATTGCATTCCAGGCCACTATTTAATCTTTGGCTGTGTTTATTATTCAGAAAAATTCTCAATTGTTCCGAAAATAAAAAATGCATTTAAGAAAAACTGGCAAAAGAAAATGGAGAAATGAAAATTGAAAAATTGAAATAAATGCAGCTTGCTTCTTAAAATGTGAAAGATCTATAAAATGAATAAGGGAAACTAAATTTAAGAAGCTTCTTGGTTAATAGCATTTTTTTTGTCTAAATTAAAATAAACTGAAAAGGGAAAATAACTATTGAAAAGTATATATAGTTTCTATCACTAAATGGACAATGGAGAACAGTGCTATACTACTATGATATTGAGATGGTTTATAGATTCCTAGTTTGTCCTTTATACAGAGAATATTTTTTATGGTATCAGGTTCAGTTTGCATGCCCATGTGGCCATGACTTGCCTAACCTTGTATAGAAAATCACATGCCTTGTACTGAAACATCATTTTCTTGTTTCTGCATGTGTGTGTATATACATATCTTTGGACCTGTCTTATTTAGTATTTATTCATCATATTGACTTATCTTTCTTTACTTCTTTTAACAATTATTTAAAATCAATATTTTGTGCCTACTTCCTTGAATGACACCAAAAAAAAAAAGCACTTACAAACTTTCAAGTGAAAGAGCTCTTAATTTCTCGCACCTCCATTGAAGTCTAAAGGCCTAGCTCTTTCTCTACTTAAAGAAGCAAAAATCAATTAATTAGGTTCACAAATAGTTCAATTTTTGGACATTTTTTCTCCTCCTTCCTTTTAGTCATTCATATTAAATTCAAAGTATTAAATATGTGTCAAAGTGTTACTTAGAAGAGGATGGAACATTTAAGTTCATTTTTTATTTGACTCCAGAGTAATGTCTTCCGGGAAGCGCAGACAATGGTCTTAGTAGACCATCCCAATGTTCTAAAATCTCATTGCTCTTTTGTTAGCGATCACAATTTGTGGGTTATCATGCCTTACATGGCGGGCGGTTCATGCCTTCACATATTGAAAGCTGCTTATCCAGATGGTTTTGAAGAAGTTGTCATTGCCACCATATTGCGTGAAGTATTAAAGGGCTTAGAGTATCTTCATCATCATGGCCACATTCATCGAGATGTGAAAGTGAGTATTAAAATTGTTCTAGCAAATGGCTATTGTCATCTTTTATTATAATAATATTGCATTTCCTAAACCGGGAAAAAAAAAACTCTTGTATTAAATTTGTAAACAGTTATTCAATCTAATACAACAATTGATATTTCCACAATCTAATGACACTTAGTTGAGATGAATGTAGTAATTGTTTCACAATTAATGTTGGAATGTTTTTACTTGGAAATTTTCAGGCTGGAAACATTCTCATAGATGCCCGGTGTGGAATTAAGCTTGGTGACTTTGGTGTGTCTGCTTGCTTATTTGATTCAGGTGACAGAACACGCATGAGAAACACATTTGTTGGTACTCCTTGTTGGTAAGCTCTTCATAGACCTAATGTTTGCGTATATTCTACAATTATCTTTGGCCAAACTAGTCATGAGGTTTCTAATTTCAGAATGTGGCAAGCTTGGATAAATATTTCCAGATTTCATGCTTATCATTTTCTTTTGAAAAAGATCTTGATGTTCTTGATCAAGTTGTGCCTTGTGAATGATTATTTTCATCACTTATTCTCTGCAATGGGAATTAAGTGAAATCACAGATTTTCATTTCTTTTTATAACACTATTAATGGGTCTATTATTCAGGATGGCACCAGAGGTTATGGAGCAATTGCATGGTTATGATTGCAAGTATGTGAAATTGAAATTCAGAAATTGTCTTTTGTCTACATGAGTATTTATATCTATATGACTATATGTATAATTTTTCTTTTCCATTCATGATATTGCAGGGCAGATATTTGGTCTTTTGGTATAACTGCTTTGGAGCTTGCCCATGGACATGCACCTTTCTCAAAGTATCCTCCAATGAAGGTGCATTGCCACATCAAAATGATTTTAGTTTCATTTTTATAGTTCGTTTTAAAATCTTTAACTAAACCTTAACTATTCACCAGGTTTTGTTAATGACATTGCAAAATGCACCTCCTGGTCTTGATTATGAAAGAGACAAGAAGTTCTCCAAGGTATTTTCTCAAGAAACATTGTATAGGAGTATTATGGAATGATATCATTGACATGTTTTTTTCTTGTACATTTTTTAGTCTTTTAAGCAGATGATTGCTAGTTGTTTGGTAAAAGATCCTTCAAAAAGACCTTCAGCTAAAAAGTTGTTGAAACATTCTTTCTTTAAGCAAGCTCGCTCAAATGATTATATTGCAAAAATATTGCTGGATGGCTTGCCAGCTCTGGGTGATCGGATTAGGGCTTTGAAGGTTACTAGTGATGTTTAAATTTATTTCCCTTTTTCTATTGGACTAAACTAATAGTGATTCTTTTTCTCACTTATTAAATGTAGAAGAAAGAAGAAGAAATGTTGGCTGAAAAGAAAATACCAGATGGACAAAAAGAAGAAATGTCACAGGTTTGAGTTCCTACAATCCTTATTCAAACTAAAAAGTAAACAAAGAAAGTGTCTTGCATTCAAATAATGCTTCAGCAGCCAGAGTTGATCCTGTAACAGCAATAAACATGTGGCTCTTATTTATTCATGTGTATATTAGTGGGTATAAAGGTGGTTAAGTGTTTATTGGCTGTTCTGAAGAGTGTTACAAAGGGAGAAGTAATTACACCATAAGGGTTTTTGTTTTTCTTCATATATGTTTTTTCCTTCTATCAGATTTCACTGCAGTTTGTAATACTGGAATAAGGAGGAAGAAATTCCTACTACCTGTATAGACTTTGCAATGCTTATTGCTTAGTGTAATCTTGGGTGTCAAATATAAGCTTCACTTCTTTAACCCTAATTTCTACCCTTTGTATTGCATTTACGAAAAAACAAAATACAACATTTCATGTCCTATATGCCTTCCAAAATTTAGCCCATGACAGTTGCTTTCCTTAACTCAATATTTGATACTCCATATCAAACACAGCCTAATTTTTGAGTTTCAAGCATTTACAAATATCCTCATGCCAATAAAAAGATTGTCATTTACTGAATCAACATACTAAAACTGTTGCAATGTCAGGAATATCAATAATCTCATTGAAATAAGTTCCATTAGCTTAACTGAACACGGTAATTCAAATCTGTGCTTTAATTAAACATCCTTTAAGATTATTTCATATATCTTACTTTTGCCTGATTTGTTCTTGTCAAAATTTGCATATGTCAAATTTGACATCAAACAAACAAAGAGGATTTACATTTTAGGTCATAGTTGCATGCTTCTCTTCCTCTCTCTCTCTCTCTCTCTATCTCTCCCTATCTCTTTCCTGGTTTAGTAGATGCTTGTTTTAAAATCCTTCTACTTTTTGCAGTAGAATAGTGAGCTCTTTTTTTTTTCTTTTTTTTTTTTCACATTTTAGTTCTGTAGCTTTTCATATGCCTCACAAATATGTGCAGAATGAGTATAAGCGTGGGATAAGCAGCTGGAACTTCAACCTTGATGATCTAAAGGCTCAGGCTTCTTTGGTATAGCAAATAATTCTCTTCTCTACTCAATGTGCATATTTTTAACATGGTTGAAAAAATTGCTCGGCGCTGGTGTATTTTTTTATTTTTAAAATTTTTTTAAGACTTAATAATTATAAACTATTTAATGCTTTAATAGTTAATACTAAAATATTAATATTAACCTAAAAAACATATAGGGTTTGAACGATTTAGAGTTATTTCACTCAAAACAACGTCGTTTTGAGTGAAATAATTATTTAAAAAAACAAAAACAAAAAGGGGAACAATAGCTAATCGGCCGACTAGGCGGCCTAGTCGGCCCCCTAGACCACCGAGTATGGTGATACGCTAGGCGACCGGCCAACGTCTAGGCGCAATTTTTGAAACATTGATTTTTAATAATCTTATTTAGTGCTAATAAGTAAGGGATGTAGAAATCTTATTTAATAATCTTATTTAGTGCTAATAAGTAAGGGATGTAGAAATCTTATTTATGAACTTTTAGAATGATATCTATTTCTTACAATACGGTATTGTTTTCCTCCTTTTCACCTGTCAGATCCCAGATGAGGAAGTTAGTGCTGAAAAGGATCCTGTTGGGAGCTCAAATTTACCTGGAGGGCTCGAAAACAATGGAAAACAAATTCAACGTCAGCTCTCTTCAGCTAACCTAGTTCCAAAACTTCAATATCAGTTTTCTTTTTTAAGTCAAAATTCAGATGGCACAGAGATTGTATGTAAATTCTTTCTTTTTCTGATATTATGCTGTTTTAGGGCTTTCCCCCTAATATGACATATTCACACATATATATCTTCCCAGGATGAAAACAATCCATCTGCTCCTCTTTCACCTTGTGACACTACGCCAGCTTTTAACATGTATGTTGCCCTCTTCTCACAGATCTGAATTCTTAACGATTACTCTTTTGTAACATTTGCGGCAACACACTTACAGTCAGATATATTACATATCTGCATAGTGATTTTGCATAAGCATGTTGGGTGTCATCCATCTTCTACATGGCATTTTGTTGTCCAGAGTGTGCATAATTGGACTTATACTTTGCAGAGCTAAATGTGAAAAATCAGATCATGATGATGTAAGCCTTCCTACTGAAATTCATGACCCCCAAAACTCAAGAAGTTCTCCTTCCTACAATCACGTGGAAAAGCATTTACTTGGAAAACCTGAATTTGAGATTGATGGAAAATTCTCTGATAGCCCACCTGTAAATTCACGGCAAAGGTATATAAGCAAATTTTTTCACATTCTTTCTTGAGATGTTTGATTTCATGTATCAAAAATATGTGGTGTACGCATTTTCCTCTTTGCCAAGTAGTGGTTGCATATTGCTATCAATAATTCTCTTTGTGTAGCGTTTTGTATACATTAGTAATATTCATTTCCTAATAGTTTCAGGGATAAAATTCAACCTCTAAACATATCAGCTTGCAATTCCTTTCATCAATTAGTAGAAGATATGTCTGCTGAAGCCGCTAAACCACCTTTGAGAACATCAGGTATACTATTATTGTGCTTCTAATTTATTCACCTTTTGTGTTTTAAAACTATTGGTCTTAATTTATTCACCTTTTGGGTCTTAAAACTATTGGTCTTAATTTATTCACCAACTGGTTTCTCTCATGTACACTGCGTTACGTTTTTTATATTGATTATGATGAATATTTATAGAATCACAAAATAATTACTGTAGGAAAGGGTGAAGAGTTCAGTGAGAAGACAAAAGGACATCTTGTTCAACAAAAAGGACGTTTCAAAGTTACATCCGAGAAAGTTGACTTAGAAATGGTGAAATATAACACCTGAGCTTTCTCCCATACAAGTGAACAATTTCGAAATTGCTTTTGAACTTTTTTAAAATTTTTTTTTTTCTGTAGATTTCTCCAGCTCCAATGTTACAGAAAAGCCACAGCATGGCGGTTGGTCATCTTTTGAGCCACTTTTTTTGTTTCTATTAATCCAAAATGATTATAAGATCCTTTTCCATGTTTCTAAATTGAAAAGTGCTTAGCAAGTATCTGTAGATGAGACTGAAAGAGTGTCTTACTGAATTACTTGCCTGATCATATTTCAATTTGTGTGCTTGATGCACGGTTTGAAACGCATGCAGGTGATTGCGCAACATCCATATACATCTCACTCATTGACAACAGATACCATGTCACCAAATCTTCCTTCTCATTCGTTTCTTCCAGTATTGCAAAATATGTTGCATGCAAATATTACTGAAAGGGTAGGAACTTAATTACCTGGAATTTATGACACTTATTATTATTGTCTTGGAGGGTTACATTCATTTCTTTTGACAGGAGAACATTCTTAACTTAATGAGGCAAGCCTCTGCTGGAGAGACAACAGGTATAACCAATGAAATGCCCCGTGAATTTGCATTTATGATCTATATAAATATTTTCTTAATTTAAGCATCCGGCCAATCATGCAGTGGATGGGGCAGAGCTTTTGTTGAACATGCCATTGGCAGACAAATCATTGGTATGTGACTTTCATTATTCTTGCTGATTCTTTATTTTATTATCGTAAATATTCTGCCATCATAATGAAAGCCTTGAGATCTCTGAGCTCTAATTTACACCTCACCTGCCAAAGTTCACTTAGATTTCATTAGAACATCAGCACTTCACATCCTTTTTCTAATCATTTCTTCTGTTAAAGAAGATGCTTTTCTTTATCAATTCTCATTCTTTGTTAAGTTCCTACAGATTGCACCATTTTCCCTCATATTAACATCTCGCAAATTTCCCATATCATTTGTAGTTGGAGGCAGCTCATGATAGGGAGAAGGAGTTACTACGTGAAATAACCGATTTACAATGGAGGTAAACATTGATATACGCTGGTATGATAAATATATGTAAATGCTAAAACCTATCCGCTTCCAATCTTTGGCTTTTCTTGATCTGCATTCTGTAGGCTCGTTCGCACCCAAGAAGAGCTTCAGAAGTACAAAACGCAAAATGCGCAGATTAACTCTTGACTCGGGAGGTTATGCGAGATTGGGTATGTTTGAACTGAAAGAAGTTGCATCCCCCGAATGAACAACTCTTTCTTGAAGAATCAACATCAAACTTAATCAGGATTCAGAGGAGGAAGTATAATGGACTGCATTGTAAGGGAGGCATGACTAGTTTAGCAGCATTTCATTGTTTATTTGTACAGTTTTCTCCCCCTAATAGAGTAATAGGTGATGAGATTGTTTTTTTTTATATGATCTCAACTGATATCTGAATAGACTAATTAGAGCTGTGCTCTTGTACATGCTATCCTATTCCCTTCAAAGGATTTTTACCCTTATTATTATTATGAGAAAATGTCATTTTTAGTTTCTCGACTATAATACATGTATCAGTTTTAGTCATTGACTATTAAAATTTTCAAATTAGGTGCATGATTATTTAATTTGTATCACATTTGGTCCTTGACTATTAACATTTTCAAATTAGGTGCATGACTATTCAATTTGTATCATATGGTCTTGTCGTTAAATTTTCTGGTCAAATTTGCGGTCAAGTTACCGGTGATTGGCTGATTTATTTAATTTTTATTTAAAAATTTTTAAATTTAAAAAAATTATTAAAAAAAATAAAAGTACCGGCCACCTCACCCTCTTCCTTTGTCTCCGCCGGAGACGAAGGATGAGGGGTGGCCGGCATTCTCTTTCCCCCTTCCTCCTTCGTCTCCACCGGATATTATTATTATTACTCCATATAAATTAAGGTTGAAGAGTAATATATTCATAATGGCATTATGGCAGTAATTTGTGCTTCTCTGACAAATTTTGTGAGGATTCAACCATCCACGAATTTGCATTGAAAATATTTATTAGGTAATTAATAATTATATACTATTATTATTTGAAAAAAAAAAAAACAACCTAGAGAATATAAAATTATAAAGTGAAAAAGAATTTAGAATTAACTACTATTAACTTTTAAGTGGAATTATCATGATGTAGTACTGTACATGTACTTGGTGGCATGATCTTGAATTATTACTCCATAACGCTATCTTTATTCCTACAATGTTCTGATACTTTTAAAAAATAAATCTCACTTTTATATTATCAAATTTGTTATTTGTTCACTATTTTCTCTACATTTCTAAAATACTCTCTTACTTTTAAAAGTGATTCTACTTTCATATTATATTATAAATATAATAATAAAATAATATTAAAATAACAAAAAAAAAAAAGAATAGTCAAAAGGCGGCCATGCGTGGCAGCCTTTTGCGGGCTTGAAACATTGAATAAAAAATAGCAAGCTTTCAAGCCGCATTAAATAAAAAATTAAAATTAAACAAAAATTTTGTTTGGATTTGGGAGTATTATTTAATATACTATTAGTAAATAAAAGTTAATGTACTTAAAATTTATATTTAAAGGTCTGATCTGGTAAATAAGAGAAAAAAAATGCTCAGAAGTTCTAATTTTAAACATTTAAAGAAATGTTAATTTGATTATTGAATAGTCAAATTTTAAATTAATATGGTTAGCACTTACATTTTAATTGGGTTGGTTCTGTACAAATGATGATTTGTCTGAGTATGTTAAGGATTTAAGGGTGTCTTTTATAGTTAGGGATAACTTAGAACATCTCGTGGGTTAACAAAAAAATATGTAAAATTGAACAAAACGTGTATATATATAGCTAATTTTGTCCCTCATGAATACGTGTAATTTGAATTATCCGAATTAACATCCGAAATCCTTTATATTTACTTTAATGAGGTTCAGAACTATATATGCACAAGTTCCAGCCTAGAAACCTGCAGGACACCAAAAAAAAAAAAAGCATTTGATTTACATTTATATATATGAATATAAAGATTGACAGATGACGTTCATCTTATGGCCTTAACTGCTCTAGAGATTACAATGTTTGAGCACATGAAGAGGAGGCAGCTAAGAAGAAGAAGGCTTCTTGGGCTAAGATTTTCAGGCATGGAACTACAGTAACTTCTGTGCACATTGTGTGCAAGTCTAGTGCAAGCTAAGTTCTATGTCTTGTTAAGCAACAAGAATGACATTCAAGTCACACTGAAATATATGAATAAATTTATGATTCACAAGTGATCATATTATTGATGCAAGGAAAAAAAAAAAGATGTTTAATTTGGGCGTTTTGAGAATGCGAAATTAGATTTAAACCTAACTATATAAATTCTCCGCCGCGTCGATTAGGATTTTAGTACCGTAATCTAGTACGTGCTTCGTTCTCAATTCCATTTTCTCTCCTCGTTTTTCACTTCGCCGGAGGCTTCGTTTCTTCCGATCAGGTAACTTCTTCAATCAAATTTAGTTTTATACTACATTTGTTTATTTGTTGAATGATTTTGTACCTAATTTTTTTGTTTGTTTTTTTGTTCCACTTTTTGTTTGATGGTTTCTGTTTAATTTTGGGTTTTACTTTGATCCTTCAATCACTAATTTTGGAAATTAATCTATCTACTTTTACATTTACATATACTAAGACACTATTAGAAATTTAGGATTTCTAGTCGGAAACACATTTCCTGATCACTTTTAAGACCGATAAAATTTTTTCTCATTATCACCAATTGGTAGTTAATGCGGTCGACATTACCAATCACATTTTTTTTTCTCATCCTCTTCTTTCTCGCTATTTTTCTTCCTTAGATAGGAAAATTTTTAAAGATTTTTGATCGGGTGTCAAAAACTCCTACCACCGGCAGGAGCCGTAGGACATTACGCTTTTCCAAAGTTATGAATTTTTCAACCACCTTTAAAAAGTGGTCAGAAATGTCAACAATCTTTGTCGGAGGGTTGTAGATTCAAACTACCACTTGAAAATAAAAACCCTAAATTTTAATCTACTTTTTTGGGTGGTTGAAAAATGACAAAATTCTTATAGTAAGATTTCGAGTGTTACTTTAATTTGAGTTATAAAAAAAATTGAAATTTTGGAATCTCTATTGATTGATATTTGATACAAGGTTATGTGAACTTGCTTATACTCTGTAATAGGAAAGGGGTAGAAAGATTGTACTATTAAAAACCTAAATTTTAATCAAATTCACATTATTAATGCATTTGCTATTAATCAAATTTATCCATATAAATATTTAGTTTTTTTTTTTAAATCATGATTTATTTAATTTGTTATTTGTCACAATATTTAGTGACATGTCACAAATTGTATAGAGATCTTATAACTCTTTATGACAGGTGAATATTTTCAATGGAGTTTGGCAGTGGATTCAACAAAATGAAGGTCCAGAACAAGAAGAGAAAATCCAGAAGGAACAAATTGGAGTTTCTTGGATGGGGTTCGAAGCCATTGATAGAATTTCTCGATTCAATTGGCAAAGAATCGAGGCAGTATTCTCAAGGAGAGGTTGATGCCATAATGAAGAAGTATGTGGCTTGTAACAACCTTATAGATCCAACATACAAGAGAAGAATCCTGTGTAATGAAAGACTTGAGAAGCTATTTAAGAAGAAAATAGTTTCAAGAAAGAATGGTTATCATTTGCTGGAAGTTCACTTCAGCGAGAACCATGTTGTTGTTGATGATGATGCCCAGGATAATGCACCTCCTCTTTTCTCACTCCGCCTCAGGCTTCGTTTCTTCCAATCAAGTAATTTCTTCAACCAAATTTAGTTTTCTATACTACTATATTTGTTTATTTCCTCAATAGTAATGGTTTTTTGTTTGAGAAAAGTGAAAGGAGAGGTGATCACGCGTGCTTGGGTTGCACAGATCCTACCCGGCTGGGCGCGTGCAATTCACGTGCCCGGCTGATTAATGCATTTCCTATTAATCAAATTTATCCATATAAATATTTAGTTTTTTTTTTAAACCATGATTTATTTAATTTGTTATTTGTCACAACATTTAGTGACATGTCACAAATTGTATAGAGATCTTATAACTCTTTATGACAGGTGAATATTTTCAATGGAGTTTGGCAGTGGATCCAACAAAATGAAGGTCCAGAACAAGAAGAGAAAATCCAGAAGGAACAAATTGGAGTTTCTTGGATGGGGTTCGAAGCCATTGATAGAATTTCTCGATTCAATTGGCGAAGAATCGAGGTAGTATTCTCAAGAGAGGTTGATGCAATAATGAAGAAGTATGTGGCTTGTAACAACCTCATAGATCCAACATACAAGAGAAGAATCCTGTGTGATGAAAGACTTGAGAAGCTGCTTAAGAAGAAAATAGTTTCAAGAAAGAATGTTTATCATTTGCTGGAAGTTCACTTCAGAGAGAACCAAGTTGTTGTTGATGATGATGCTCAAGATAATGCACCTCCTCTTTTCTCACTTCGCCACAGGCTTCGTTTCTTCATTTCTTCAACCAAATTTAATTTTCTATACTACTATATTTGTTTATTTCCTCAATAGTAATGGTTTTTTGTTTGAGAAAAGTGAAAGGAGAGGTGATCACGCGTGCTTGGGTTGCACTGGATCTGCCCGGCTGGGCGCGTGCGATTCACGTGCCCGGCTGATTAATGCATTTGCTATTAATCAAATTTATCCATATAAATATTTAGTTTTTTTTTAAACCATGATTTATTTAATTTGTTATTTGTCACAATATTTAGTGACATGTCACAAATTGTATAGAGATCTTATAACTCTTTATGACAGGTGAATATTTTGAATGGAGTTTGGCAGTGGATCCAACAAAATGAACGTCCAGAACAAGAAGAGCAAATCCAGAAGGAACAAAATGGAGTTTCTTGGATGGGGTTTGAAGCCGTTGATAGAATTTCTCGATTCAATTGGCAAAGAATCGAGGCAGTATTCTCAAGGAGAGGTTGATGCCATAATGAAGAAGTATGTGGCTTGTAACAACCTCATAGATCCAACATACAAGAGAAGAATCCTGTGTGATGAAAGACTTGAGAAGCTGTTTAAGAAGAAAATAGTTTCAAGAAAGAATGTTTATCATTTGCTGGAAGTTCACTTCAGAGAGAACCATGTTGTTGTTGATGATGATGCTCAAGATAATGCACCTCCTCTTTTCTCACTTCGCCACAGGCTTCGTTTCTTCCAATCAGGTAATTTCTTCAACCAAATTTAATTTTCTATACTACTATATTTGTTTATTTCCTCAATAGTAATGGTTTTTTGTTTGAGAAAAGTGAAATGAGAGGTGATCACGCGTGCTTGGGTTGCACAGATCCTGCCCGGCTGGGCTCATGCAATTCACGTGCCCGCTGACGTTTCAAGTCTTTTTTTTTTGTCGTTTTCTCTGTTTCCTTCTTTCCCTCCTCTCTCTCCTAGTTGGCACTTGAATTTGCAAAATGCATGCAGTAGAAGAACCTAAACCAGAGCCACCATTGATGGGTGCTCCCACAAGCCAGGAACTAAAGGAGAAAGCTAACTAGCAGTTCCACTCCACTCGATGATGCTCAGAGAGAAGCAGAAGCTAGAGCCGACTACATAAGAAGAATTAATTCTAAAGGCATGCAACTTAGCTTGACTTATTCTAGAGTTTACTTTATGTTGTTGAACACATGACCGTAGGGGAGGAAATTACTTTTATCAATTACTGGGCAAGAATATATGAACTTATATATATAATAATGCATTATTGGTGCAAGAGTCGTGAAATATCTCTAACTATATCTAAGTATAATAATTTGCCGTTAGTTTATATATATTTTTAATGTGGATACTAATTAAATCAATTGTTATACCATGAACCAATGTTCAGCTTTCATTATAGACCCTGGTCTAAAATTGTGTATGTCATTAACATATTATGTATCTTCAGTTAATAAATTATATATCTGCAAATAAATTAAAGACACATAATATGTTAACTATAGACGCACAATGTGTTAAGAGCATGCACATAATATGTAATTAACATATTATGTGCCTACAATTAACATATTATATGTTTGTAGTTAACATATTATGTGTCTGTAATTAACATAAAATGTACATTCAATTTATTTACATGCATATAATCTGTTAATTGCATGCACATAATATGTTAACTGCAAACACATAATCTGAATATCATTTTTAATCAGAATTTAAAATACAAGGTGGACCTAGATCCACGATATAATTTCTCCAATTAAATTGAATTGAAATAAGTTTTAAGGAAATGGTTGTCCTTATGGGGACATGCCCGGTAACAATCGCCCTCACTATTTTGGCTACAACAATGGTCGGGCCACCATCGTTCTTTTGGCCAAAATGATGACCATGCCCACCTCTTCATTATTATTTTTTTTCCTAAAAAAGCCATAATTTGTGTACATAATTTATAAAATTTAAAAATACTAAGATTAAATTGATCAAAATTGAAAAATAATTATTAAATTAAGCAATATTACAAGAATGTTATTAACGTTTGAAAAAAAAAACTAATATTTACTCAATATATTACTCCTTATAAATATTGGGATAAATGATACGGAGTACTAGATAAAATTATAACAATATTAGAAAAGTACTTTTTTTAAGCACAATATATATAAAATTCTAGCAATATTAAAAAGTGAATGGAGGGGAACTTGGACTATGTGTTCATTGGTTGGATGAAATAGAATGACCTAGGTATAGGAAGTAGCATGTAATGCATTGGTCGTAATTCTTGAAGGATGTTTCAATTGCCTCCTGTTACGCAGACTGTCATGCGGTAATGGCATGAGTGACAAGAACAAATGTGATCCCGGACCTCTGCTACGCAGGCCATCACATAAGTTATATTGTCTTTATTCTCTACAATGCAAATATTCTTTATCTTCAAATTTAATATAATTAATTATATTCACTACATTATTTATTGTCTTCTTTTTACACTATGTTGTAATTAAATAGTCTGTATCAAAGTTATAATACAAAATAATGTTATATATTTATTTACCAAGTATTCAATTAATAACATAGAAAAAAAATTTAAAAAAAAAATAATTTGAAGTCAATTATATTAACTACTTGGGAAAGATTTGTTGACAAAGAAAACATTCAAATAACTCAATAAATTGAAGCGGAAAACTACCCCGTAATATTTTTTAGACTACATCACAGTTATTCACTTTAAAGGTAAATCGTATTTATTTATTAATATGATTTAAGATGTATAAATTTTTATTACCAAAAGTAGTATTTATTTATACTATCATTTTTAGACTAATTAAGTATTTAGATTAGCATTTTTACAAAATAACAAACATTTATTTTAGTGACAATTATAATCAGTCTCTCATATATTATCTTGCATTCATATACTTTGAATTACCGATTTAAATAAACAAATTCAATATTCAATTACATATGCATAAACATCTATCTCCTATATAATCTTGTATTGATATACTTTAAAGTATTTATTTAAAAAATAAATATTGGGTATTATTCTATTCGCACAACACCCGTAAAAAACTAGTAACAATAGACAAAAGCAAAACTAAATCAAATTTGCAACACCAACATTAATTATGACGAAGAAAGGGCAAACGAATAGTCAATTTATTAAAAATCAAGGAAACTAATTAATTCATAAAAGTCCAAAGCCATGTTTGGTAAATGGTAGATCCACCATCTTTGGCATTTTGATAATGGTTAACCATGATCAAAAAGCCAAATCCATTGTTTGGTTAACCAGCGATTTAGACTAGCGGTTTGCTCCAAATCGTTGAGATTCCAAACGCTGCGTGGAATTGGTGCTTTCCCAAAACGCCCCCATTATATAAAATAAAAGATAATTGCCGGCGAAGAGCCCCTCAAGCCTAATCTTTGCGGTTGCCCCCCCCCCCCCCCCCCCCCCCCCCCCCCCCCCCCCCCCCCCCCCCCCCCCCCCCCCCCCCCCCCCCCCCCCCCCCCCCCCCCCC
>NC_044926.1:8217306-8228742 GCF_003576645.1 Ipomoea triloba | reverse complement strand
CCCCCCCCCCCCCCCCGCGCTAGTGAAACTCAATCCCTAGTTGTTACGTTGCTCCCAAACTTCACCAATATGACCAGTTGAGCTGTCCATGAAGCTCCTTAAGTCCCAACTTCCACCTTTTCCACCGATGTGGGAAAAGTAGAAGATCAAGGGGAACCACATTTTTTTTAAATTCTTATTTTAATTTCTTTTATTAAAAATAAAATAAAAATAATTATTATTATTATTGTTATTGTTATTATAACAAAAATTAAAATTATATATATATATATATAAAAAGAATAAGGAGAGCCATTATTGAATATATGTATACGCTTTTAGGTCATTTTACATATTAACCGCTAACATTAAACAGTTAATTTTATCAAACACTTTTTTCTTATAAATCGCTGATACAATTCACTGATTAAACCCGCTAACACAAACTGCTAATTAATATTTGTCAAACAAGCCCAAGTTAAACACAGTTTATGTTTATATTGAATTTACAACCGTGGGGAACTAATTAATTCAGAAAAGTCCATGTTAAATCACAATTTATGCTTAGATAGAATTCATATAAAAATAGGCAAAAACAAAATTTAATCAATTTAAAGAAATTTAGATCATGCAACACCAACAACGTACGAAGAAGCGGCAAATGAATTGTCAATTTATTGACAACTATGGGGAACTAACTAATTCAAAAAGTCCAATGGCATCAAACCCTTCCCTTTATATGGGAGGTGGTGGGTTCGAGTCTCAGTGGAGGTAATTATGAATAATTACTCTATTCTAATAGAGTTAGTAGTATTAAAAAAAAAACTAATTCAAGAAGTCCAAGTTAAAACACGATTTATGTTTAGATTGAATTTATATAGAAATAGACAAAAAAGCAGAACTTAATCAAATTAAAGGAATTTAGATCATGCAACCCCAACAATGTCAATTATGATGAAGAAATGGCAAACGATCAAATTGTCAAATTATTGCAAGTGTAAGTTCAGAAGATCAATAATTTCAATTCGAATTGATCTCACACTAATAAAAATAGACATTGGGGATCATTGAGAGATTCAAAGTCCAAAAAATTAATCAGAATTTAGAGGTGATGAAAACTCCTTGTACAAATGAGTAATTGGACGACATGTGATTTATCTTCTTTAGCGTTTTTGAACAAGAATTATGGAGTTTAAAATTAATTTAGTGTAAGCAGTAAACCTAATGTATAAAAAATACAAAATATTTTATGAAAAAATATCCATTTATTAATTATTGACAACTATTGGCATTTGGCAGCCAACTAATTGATAAAAGTCCAACCTAAACACATTTCATGTTCTTTTTCCAAACACGTGGCATCCCAAATAATTACATTTCATGTTTTTTTCCCTAAACACGTGGCCTCCCAAATAAGTACACACTCAAAGTAACCCAATTAGTCTGCAAAGAGATTCATACTTGTAATCACAAGGGAGATTCATACTGTAATTATAAGGTTATGAGTTTAAATTTTTGTCTTTTTAATTTGAATCCATCAACTATAAATAACCTAAATTAGTTTACTTCATTTAATTTGTGATTTTTATTAACTAAGATCACAGACAAATATTACCTATACCTAAATAACATAAAATTCTAGAATTTTTCTCGTTAGCCAAAAGCACGGGGACAACGACAGCCTAGAATGTGTCCAAAGTTAGGTAAAAAGCTTTTAGGCAAAGGATCCTTACAAAGTCCAAACCTTTCCTAGCTATGCACACATTACTACACTCTCTTCACTTCACTCCTCTTGCTACTCATGCAGACAAAATCTACTAAATCAAATACTCATGTTTTTAGCCAAAGAGCATCTACATCAAAGCATAATTCTGGAATATTAGAACAGTGTTTGCCCACTTGGGGGAGAGATAAGGAGGAGAGAGAAGAAGAAAGTTGCTCCTGCAAATATTAGATTTATATAGAAAGTGGGACCTACTTCCTTTACTCTCCATTTGCGGAAAACGTGCCTGGAGGCCACAGAGCCACCCAGCGAGCGCCTGCACTCAGATGTGCCTGACAGCTCTTATTTTTATTTTTTTTTTAAACTATTTTTTTCCCTCTCACTTTCTCTTTCCTAATCACACTCACAAAAACTAATCACACTTACAAAAACTCCTCAGTGAGAAAACTTCTGATAAGGATGCTCTAATGATTCTTCCACCTTCATCAATTTAGTGTCCGGGTAAGTAGGATTTCTAAAAATCTTGGACAAAAAACAAAAACAAAAGTACTCAGAATGAATGATGTGTTGCATCAAAAAGTTGGCCCAGCGGCATATTATAGAAAATTAATCAAAGGGTTTGCTGTCTTGATGTGATATGTACATGTAGCTGTCAGCATCTTATGTATGGTTGAACAAAATGTGGGAAAATTGAACATCTCATTCTGGGTATTAATTAGATGCATGTATGGAAGTCTACAGACTACTGGTCAGAAGATTGCGATAGTAAAAATATTTTGGGGCTACTTATTACGTAGTACTGCACTTTTCCTTTCTGAGATACAGACGTTGTCCAGTAGGATTTGTCATAGTTTTACAGTAAATGAACAAAAAGATGGTAGGTAGTAGAAAATGACACCTACATGCACTCAGAAATAAATAATTTCTTGTTTTCTTTTCCTTTATAAGCCCTTTGCACTCTGTTAATTTTCTTGGGTTCTTTGAACATAGGTTTTTGTTGAGATGGAGGATTACAATGTTGTTGTTCATGGGAGAAGAAATGCAGCCTTATTTGCTTGGCCTTGGGAAAATTTGGGTCATTTCAAGGCATGCATGCACTTTTTATCCTCTTCTGCAACTCATTTTGTATGAAATTATCTGTTTCTACTTTCAATTTATAACTTTTTTACTTTAATTTTCTGGGATTCTTGAACAGTATTTATTGTATGGACCCTTTTTTGCAAAATTCATGTATTCATTGGTTTGGAGAAAGAGCTGGGAGGATGTTTGGTGCTTACATATTCTTGCCTTGTGTGCCCTGAGAGGTTTTGTTCATCAGTTATGGAGTAGTCATACTAATATGCTCTTCTTTAATCGCCCGAAACGGGTGTATAGACGGGGCGTAGATTTCGAGCAAATTGACAAGGAATGGCATTGGTATGAGTTTGAATTTGAGTTTTATTTCCCCCTTCCTATGTTTGGATATGGTTATTTATGCTTAATCTCGAACAGGGACAATTTCTTATTGCTCCAAGCTATTATGGCTGCAATTGTGTATTTGAGCTTCCCTTCCCTGGCCAATCTTCCCATTTGGGATGCAAGAGGGGTAATTTGTTGTGTTGCATTGCATATAGGGCTCTCCGAGCCGCTGTACTATTTGATGCATAGGCTATTGCACACTCGGGAACTTTTCCCGCTTTATCACTGGCTGCACCATCAATCCAAAGTCCCGCATCCCTTTACAGGTAGAAATAAGTAATCGTGTACTCGTTTATTCGTAATTCTTGACTAATCGAGTAATTAAGCGTTACGTTGCTCATAGTTCGACGTTTTGTCTGGTGCAGCTGGGAGTGCAACGTTTCTGGAGCACCTCTTGTTGTGTGTAATTGTTGGGATTCCGACTCTGGGGACCGTGTTTCTTGGTTATGGATCGGTGATAATTCTGTATAGTTATGTTTTGGTGTTCGATTTCCTTAGGTGTTTGGGGCTTAGCAATGTTGAAATCATGCCTTGTGGCCTCTTTGAGGCTGTTCCCCTGCTCAAGTACCTTATTTATAGCCCTACGTAAGGCTCTCTTTGTGTATCCGTAGTTTGAACTTAATTAGTTTTTCGTAACAGTGTAGTAAAAATTTCGACTTTGTGGCTCAATGTATAGGTACCATAGCCTACACCATATGGATATGAGAACTAATTTTTGCCTCTTCATGCCTCTCTATGATATGTTGGGGAAGACAATAAATAGCCTTTCCTGGGATCTTCAGAGAGAAATCAAGTCAAGAACAAGTGAGCTCTTGATATGGTTTTGCTGTTATTATTTGCATTTTGCACTAAGATACTTTCTGGTCATCATTTAGTTTGTTTCCTGGCAGACGAAAGGGCACCCGATTTTGTGTTCCTTGCACACGTAGTGGACATTATGTCATCGTTGCATTCTCCATTTGTATTTCGGTCCTTCAGCTCGATTCCCTTCAGTTCAAGACTGTTCTTGTTACCGGTGTGGCCTTTAGGCGTTGTGGCAATGATGATCATGTGGCTCAAGTCCAAGACTTTCTTGTTCAGCTTTTACCATCTTAAAGGGAGGTTGCACCAGACATGGGCTGTTCCAAGATACGGTTTTCAGGTATCCATCCTCCTCGACTTCTCTTCTTCGTATTTAACATCCAAACTTGTTTAGATCGCGAGTATTGAAACTTGAAGGCTACACTTTGCAGTATTTCTTGCCTTTTGCTACACAAGGCATAAATAAACAAATCGAGCAAGCAATCCTTAGGGCTGATAAACTGGGCACCAAGGTCATTAGCCTCGCTGCATTAAACAAGGTCTGTCATGTTTCTTTCTGTTTTATTTTTTTCAGCTCTACTGACTGTATTACATTGTAGTATCTGTTCATCCATACTTTCTGTTCTATTTACTTCTCCTGAACCGGTTAGTTAGTTAGTTAGTTTAAGGTGTGGTTTGGAAAATGGTTTTTTAGCTGATTATAAGGTTTGTGGAAGAATGTTTTTTGACAGAATGAAGGGTTGAACGGAGGTGGAACACTTTTTGTGAGCAAACATCCCAATCTTAAAGTGCGAGTGGTCCATGGAAACACCCTCACTGCTGCTGTAATCTTAAACAATATTCCTGGAGATGTTAGTGAGGTTTTCCTCACTGGTTCCACTTCTAAACTAGGAAGGGCCATTGCCCTCTACCTGGCCCGTCGACATGTGAGAGTTCTGGTAATATCTGCTCTGATCTACTCCATCCATCAATCTTAGTTCGATCTGTGATGAGACTCTGTTCATTTATTGTGTTTTCTATTTATGGTGCAGATGCTTACTAAATCCAGGGAGAGGTTCTTGAAAATCCAAAGAGAGGCAGGGGAGGAGTGCCAAAAATTTCTAGTTCAAGTTGCCAAGTATCAAGCTGCTGAACATTGTAAGGTAATGTTAAGTTAGATTAGATGAGATGTGTTGAGCGGAGGCTGGGCCAAGTCCAGTAATTGGCAATCATCTGTGTGAACCATACTATCAAATAATGTATTTTTAGTATATTAAAAATGTACATTATATTCAGGGAATGTACATTATTTGTGTACTTAATGTATATTATATTGTATAAAAAAATAAATAAAGTGGGCGGAGGTCAAGGGCCAAGTTCAACAATTAGTTGCTAGGGGAATTGTTAGGTGGAAGCCGGTGAAGGATCAAGTCTAGCAAAGTGAGTTAAAGCCGGTGAAGGGTCAAATTTAGCAATTGGTGGCTAGGGTGAATTTAGTAATTAGTGGCTAGGGTAATTGTTGGACGGAGGCTGATGAAGGACCAAGTTCAGCAATTAGTAGCTAGGGTAATTGTTCAGCAATTGGTGGCTAGGAAAATTGTTAGGCGAAGACTAGTGAAGGGTTAAGTCCAGCATCTAGCAATTGGTGGCTAGGAAAATTGTTAGGCGAAGAATAGTGAAGGGTTAAGTCCAGCATCTTGCCTTATGTCATATATACGAACCCGTATATAAAGAAATAAATAAAGTTGTGCCTTCGCTGTGAGCTATAATTGAAATAAATAAAGTTGTGTCTTCGCTATGAGCTATAATTTTGACGTGATGGTAAGTTTTGGTTCTACCTAACATGGAGGGGGTGTAGTGTAGACATGGATAATTGGGAAATGGAGCAGTCCGGGAGAGCAAAGGTGGGCTCCATCAGGAACGCACTTTCATCAGTTTGTGGTTCCTCCAATCATCCCATTCCGCAGAGACTGCACTTATGGGAAGTTAGCAGCTATGAAGCTCCCCAAGGATGTGGAGGGCCTCGGATCATGCGAGGTTGGTTGGTTACATTCTTCATATATGTTTAATGATTTGAACAGAAATGAAGAATTATATATATTGTGGTTTGGATTGAAGCAGTATTCGATGGGAAGAGGTGTGGTTCATGCTTGCCACGCAGGTGGGGTGGTTCATTTTCTTCAAGGATGGACTCATCACGAGGTGGGAGCCATTGATGTGGACCAGATTGATGTTGTTTGGAAGGCTGCATTGAAGCATGGATTGGAGCCCTTGTAGACATATATATATATATATATATTGCACATGCCATTGTACCTCTAATGTTGTAATGTAAACCAAGTGAATTAAAAATAGGCTGCTTAACTACACAAAAATATAGCAATATAATTGAACTATTTGGCCATTATGTTTCGTGATCCTCCGCAATAAAACTCCATTAATGGTGGTTAATGACCAATTGTCTGGGTGATGTAATATGTATTTTTGAGACAAAGTTAATACCTTTTAGTTCTTGACTATGCTAAATTGGATCATTTGTTAACATAGTTTAATTTTGTCCTCTTCGATATTAATATTTAATCCAATTATGTAATTGGGTCCTTAAAATTACATAATTAATGATGAAATTAAATAAATTTAGACGTTGAGGACTAAAATGGTAAACTCATAATAATTTGATTGAGTATTTAACCTTTAACTATAATGATTTTACGTAATTTAGCCATCACTATAGTAATTTTACATAGTTTATTATGTAATTTTAATAATCGAGGACTCAATTAACTCTTAGAAATAGTGAAAGTAAAAGAAAGAAAATGAGTATGATCGGAAAAATAGATGATTTTTTATATATAAGTGTTGGGGTCGAAGGTTCCGACGCCATTTACAGGCAATTCTTGCGGCCTTCTTTTATTTGCTGACAAATTACAATTCGGAAAAGCAACACAAAATTCCTCAAAGCTACCCTCGATCTCTCCCTTTTTATTCGCCGTCGATTTCACGTCCCCGACTGGTTCTTGCCCAGCTGCTAATTAATCCAAAAAAAAACTTCTCTCATTTCCGGCCCTCAAATCATAGCATGAAGAAGAAGAAGAGGTTTGCTGAGATTATCGCCATTATAATGCCCAAACAAGCTTCTCGGGCTGTGTTAGCCGCCGAGGATTCCGAGTCCCCCTCGGGTGAAAGAGCAGGGCTGTCGGGTTCTTCCGGCAACGGTGCACCGCCGGGTGGGGAAGGTGTGGGTGGTGATTGAGATGGCGGGGAGTTTGTAGGTGGGAGTAACTTCCTCGGCGCCGGTGCAGCTGCCGGAGAATTGTCATGCCGCGGCGGTGGAGACGGCGGCGCAGACGACGGGGCAATGGAATCCAGGCCGGGCGGGATAACCAAACTGCTAATCTGCAAAATGACCGGATTTTAAGACATACAAAATTGAAGTATTTCAAAGTCGAAACTGATAGTTGGACTGTACATTTATATTTATATATATTATATGCTGAGCATGCAAGATATACAATACATGGGCATAGATAATTATTAAGAACAGTCAAAAACGGACCTGCAAAATGGATATGTCATATCCCTCGTGAGCCACGGCGCTGACCAAATTGGATCCCAGCTGCGAATTCTTGGCGGCGGAGCCAATCGCCACCGTGCTGCCGCCCATATCGGTGGCGTTCAAGAACCCGTTCTCGCTGGAAGCCATGCCCGTCGACTGGAAAAGCGTCGTCAACTTCGTGGACTTTTGCTTCAAGTTCATGAACTTCTTAACGTCATAGTAATCAAGAACAATATGAACCGCCATGACCCCCTTAATCACATCATTTGATTTCCCCGACAGAGCCCCCATGCCGCCGTTATCCACCACTAAAACCGTAACGGTTTTGCGCGAGTTGATCTCGCCGGCGAGATGGGTCTGCGTCAAGTAGTTGTTGAAGTTGCTGAAATTCGGGTACTCGTCGAGCATGGTGGTGACATTAAACGCTCTGGAATTCCACACCAGAAAGGAGAATGACGCCAGAAAGAAGACGATTTTAAAATCCATTTTCAGTAATTATTTGAGTTTTATTGTTTTGTGTTTTTTTTTGAACTCCTTGAAAGGGAGATTGAGAGTGGGATGATTGAAAGACGGAGTTTGGGGGTCGTATATATAGTGGCATTGCAGAGTGTAGAATGCAGATTGTGGTGTGGAGAAGATGAGAGTTGAAAGCGTCTTGCGCCTCTTTTGTAGGAAATCTGTGGGAGAGTAATTTGAAGTTGCGACATTTTAGTGCCACTTATCATGATAGGATTAGTTAGCATAATCCAACTTGATTAACCTTATTTTTAATGAATTGTATCTTCTTCTTCTTTTTTCTAAAAAAAAAAAAAATCATTAATAGATTTTTGAAACCATCATTAATAGATTAAAAAGCATAAGCTGTTAGTATGGTAAATTGTCATCACTATATATTATATATACATATCAAATTAACCATTCCATGTGATGGAGCCCGGGAGTCTCAATCAACTGTGTGGACTATATTATCAAATAATATACATTCAGTACATAAATAATGTATTTTTAATATATTAACATTGTACATTATATTTGAGTATTGAAAATACATTATTTTGTATAATGTACATTTAGTCTGATTTGTACTATGTTACCTTGTCCATATATATATATTTGAGTACTACTGACTCTGTTACAATGTAGTATCTGTTCATAGCTACTTTCTCAAAGTAAAAGAGGCTCGAACCCACTCCCATCATCCATGTGGGAGTGTTCACGGGGACACCGGATGCCACTAGATATATATATATATATATATATATATATATTAAAGAGTCCTAATATGATTCAATGAGAAGAAAAATAGCAATTGCAAAAAATTAAGTAAAAAATATTACATCATTAGTAAAAGTCAAACTCTATGAACACAATATTTGATTAGCCTTGAGATATTTAATGCACTATGAAAAAAAAATGTTTTGAGACTGAATATCATTACACACTATCATAAGCCAAAACATTACAAATAAACAAATAAATCGAGAAAATTACGTTATATGAACTATTTATGGCAATCATGCATATAAATAACTCCCTAACAAACGCATGGCAATCTTATTCGCTGACTATTTGAGAAACGAGATAAAAAAATTAGAAAACTAATGTGATGGATTTAATTAACCCGGGTAGCCCGAATTAATAAACCCGATACATAAAGATAAAGATAATACGATAATAAAAGGAAAAAGACAATAAATATAAGTTGCGGAGACAATTCTAGCATTAATAATAGTGCTATAGGAAGATTACAAGTTAATGTAATGATTGAACATGAAAGAGATGTCCTAATCAAGACAATAATGAACTCTATTATACCAAAGCTTCCTCCTAACCGCTCCATGAGAATAGGGTGACGCTTGAATCATGTTGATCGAGTCTGCACGTGTAGTGCACAAAGTAGGCACCCCGATCGAGGACACCTCTCGCCGAAGCCGCCCCGAGGTCACCTTGAAGCCGCTTTCGCTGAGGCTGAGGTCGCCTCGAACTAAGGGCACTTTAGCCCGGATCGCCCTCCGCTTCTCTTTGAGTTGGGTTCATTTTCAATATATCCATCATGAATTAAACCTTTTACATCAATAAGAATAAGGATAAGATCAAAGTGAGAAAATATAAGTTATAAAAACTTGGCAAAAGGGTCAAATAGGCCTATGTACTACTATTGATTGTTCATCTAGCACCATGAACTAAAATATGGTTCATCTAGGCCATTATACTCTTAATAATTTTTCATCTAGCATTTTTAGCCTATTTCTAACAAGTTACCCATCTAATTTGATGACATGGAAAAATAAAATTAGAAAAAAATGATGACATGTTATTTATGTGGATGTTTTGGATGATTTCTACCCTATTTCATTAATGAAAAAAATAATTTCTTGCAATGAAATAGGGTAGAAATCAAAATTGCTATATAAAGTTTTAAGAATTAATATCACTTTTGGTCCCACGACTTTTGAGTTTTATCAATTTTGGTGCACAACTTTAAATTTTTTTCAATTTTGGTCCCTAACTTTATAATTTTTATTAGTTTTGGTCATTCCGGCCAAATTGACGGTGAAATGTTGTCGAATTTTATATTTTAAGGGTAAAATCGTCATCTCAATGAAACGTCTTCATTATCTAAACAAAATCACTGTAAAATCATATTTATAGGTGTTTTATCGGCGCAAATAAGGGGGAAGACAAACATAAACTAGATAGATATCTATGAGATTTATAGCATCTACAATTGACAAATCCTTATTTTTCTCTTAATATGATTTTTCTTTTGTTTAGATATTGAAGATCTTTCTTTTGGATACTGATTTTGTCCTTAAAATATAAAATTCTGCAACATTTTTCCATCAAAAATGATATTAGTTTAAGTTTTAACTACAGTGTATGTATAGCGGGGTATTCACTATCGTTCGACAATGAGATTTCATGGAAATCGATATATGAAAATTAAATTATTTTTATAATAACTTAAGATATTGTATTGGGTAAATTTTATTTTATTTTAAAAATAAATTAATATTTTTGGATTTTTGGATAATTGAATAACTTAAGATATTGTATTTTTGGATGATTTCTTGCAATGAAATAGGGCAGAGATCAAAGTTGCTATATAAAGTTTCAACTACAGTGCACTGTGTATGTATAGCGGGCTATTCAATGTTGTTCAACAATGAGATTCCATTAAAATCGATATATGGAAATTAAATTATTTTTTAAAAAATAATAAAATTTATCAAATACAATATCTTAAGTTATTATATTTAATTTTTATATATCGATTTTCATGAAATTTCATTGCCGAACAATTTTGAATACCCCACTATACATACACAGTAGTGCAGTACACTGTAGTTAAAACATTATATAACAACTTTGATTTGTACCATATTTCTTTGCAAGAAATCATTTTCTTCATTAATGAAATAGGGTAAAATCATCCAAAACATCCACATAAATAACATGTCATCATTTTTTCGAATTTTATTTTTTCATGTCATTAAATTAGATGGGTAACTTGTTAGAAATAGGCTAAAAATGCTAGATGAAAAATTATTAAGAATATAATGGCCTAGATGGACCATATTTTAGTTCATGGTGCTAGATGAACAATCAATGATAGTACATGGGTCTATTTGACCTTTGCCTAAAAACTTCACTCAATTTTTATATTATATGACCAAAATTCATCAAATATACTCTTACGGTCAACTCCTCGACTTATCCACGCGCACTTAAGTGCACGACGCAGTCTCGGTTCCTAGTCACATTGCGTGAGTGGGACGACCCATTAATCGCGTGGGAGATGAGTGCTTTTATATATATACTGCAAGGGAAAAAATAGAAATATGTTCAGAAAATAGAAATAAAAAAAAAAAAAAAAAGAAAGACACGAAAACGAAAAAGGAGTCTGAATCAGAGAGGGAAGGGGGGGGGGGGGGGGGGG